>NC_003192.1:0-16622 GCF_001952655.1 Monopterus albus | reverse complement strand
GGTTTAAGTATTTTAAATATTGCACAAGGGGGCACATTTTGAGCAATAAGTTTTTAGGGCAAATAGAAAAAAAGGTTTTATTTTTAGGGGAGTTTAGGTCAATGGCAGTATGTGGGTAAATTAATTTTGTTAATAATATAAATGAGCGTGATGGGTGGGAAAAAGAAGTTTTTGTAATGAATATAATGTCTGGGGAAAGAGGCAGTTATTTTTGGAAATTCTAGGGGGGTGACTATTTGTTAAATACTTTGAGATACTTTCTGTTCCGGGGGTTTCAGAATGCTAACGATCTTAGGAGTATTGGGGGGTAGGGGGGTTTACGCGCGGAAAGGGGGGGCATCTCATAGAGAATTCAGCGGAAAGACCAGTAACCTTATGCTCGTGATATCAGTTATGTACTTATATCAAGCTGGGACTTCAAATCATTCATGGTTTGTCCTATTTCAAGGAAAATGTTCAACCTTGACTGTTACTGACCGTAATGCACTCTGAAATGTCAATTGAAAGGAGAAAAAAAAAAGGAAACCCCTTACCCGCTGGAAAGAACGCCCGGCATGTTGGGTAACGAGTCTAATGATCGCCACCATTAACTTATGCAAGCGTCAATGAAAGTGGAGGGAAGAACCAAGTCATGGACCTGAAATAGGAACCAAATGCCAGGAATAATTCACTGAGTGTGACCCCCACGATTATTGTCCCTGACCATCAAGAACCGTTATTACGACATACGACTGGTTGGTGGTCTCTTACTGCGCATTATTTTTCTATGTTAGGGATGGGGGTACTTGGTTTAACTTTACTAATACATTGAGGTGTTAGGTCTTAAATGTATTTAGTGGAATTTTTCATTATATTAATTCTTGTTTAGTTGTGAAGAAGTTTTAAGGGAAAAGTTCATTTAATGTTATTACATAATCATGGTTTAAGTACATGTATGTAAATTTATATGATATGCATTGAATGAATATGGTCTATATAGTTATATGGTGAAATTACATACATGTAATTCAAAAAATAGTTTAATAGAATCCCAGCTTTGGGGGTTGGGGGTGGAAGTTAAAATCTTCTTTTTTTGAGTAATGAGAGGGATTTGAACCTTCAATTTTCGACTTACAAGGCCGATGCTTTGAGCTAAGCTATCATTACAGTTGAGTTTTAAGGTTTTGTTTTCATACCAGCTGGCTAGGGGGAAGAAGAATAGGAAGAGGGAGAAATATAAGACAGATGCGACTCGCCCAATGGTAATGAATGGGTATTCTACAGGTATGCCGCCGATTCAAGTAAGGATGGCTACAGTGGCAATTAATGTTCAGAAGACGAGTTGGGAGATTGGGCGGAAAGTTATGCTTTGTTGTTTAGACATGTGTAGGAAGGGGACAAGTATAAGCACGAAGATTGAGGCGGCCAGGGCAATTACTCCGCCTAGTTTGCTAGGAACAGAGCGTAAAATTGCGTAAGCGAATAGAAAATATCATTCGGGTTTGATGTGGGGGGGTGTAATAAGGGAGTTTGCTTGGGTAAAGTTGTCTGGGTCGCTTAGAAGGTTTGGGGAGAATAGCGATATTAGGGTTAGTAGTAGGAAAAATAGGAGATAGCCAAATAAGTCTTTAAAGGAGTAGTAGGGGTGAAATGGAATTTTGTCTATATTTGAGTTAAGGCCTGCAGGGTTATTTGAGCCTGTTTCGTGGAGGAAAATAAGGTGGATAAAAGATATGGCTACAATGAGGAAGGGAAGGAAAAAATGGAATGAGAAGAAGCGAGTGAGTGTGGCGTGGTCGACTGAGTAGCCCCCTCAAACTCAGTTGACTATTTGAGGGCCGGTATAAGGGGCGGCGGATAAAAGGTTAGTGATGACTGTGGCACCTCAGTAAGATATTTGTCCTCATGGAAGAACGTAGCCTACAAAGGCAGTGGCTATGAGCAAGAGGAGAAGGGCTACCCCTGAGAGTCATGTCTCTTTATAGAGGTAAGACCCATAGTATAGGCCTCGTCCAATGTGGAGGTAGATGCAGATAAAGAAAAAGGAGGCGCCGTTTGCATGTAGGGCTCGAATAAGTCAGCCGTTGTTTACATCTCGGCAGATGTGGGCTACTGATGCAAAAGCGGTAGAGATGTCTGCTGAGTAGTGCATAGTGAGGAGGATGCCAGTGAGGATTTGTAGGGTCAAACAGAGGCCTAAGAGGGAACCAAAGTTTCATCAGGCGGAGATGTTTGATGGGGAGGGGAGGTCAATCAATGCGCCGTTGATGATTTTTAATAAAGGATGTCGTTTTCGTAGGGCCATTACTAATTCTTGTAGTTGAAATACAACGGTGGTTTTTCAAGCCATTAGTTTTGGTTAAAGTCCTAACAGGAATTATGTCATATCTTGTGTGTGTGCTCTTATTTGGTTTAATGGTGGGATCAGTTGGTGTTGCTTCAAATCCGTCACCGTATTTTGCGGCCATAGGGCTGGTTATGGTATCGGGGGTAGGTTGTGGGGTGTTGATTTGTTTTGGGGGTTCTTTTTTACCGCTGGTCTTTTTTTTAATTTATTTAGGGGGGATGATAGTGGTGTTTGCTTTTTCTGCGGCTCTCTCTGCGGAGCCATATCCTTATGGGTGGGGCAATCGGTCGGTTAAAATATATGTAGCGGCATATGTGCTTGGGGTCGGATGTGCGTGGAAGGTGTTATTAGGGAAGTGAAGTGGGTTTTGAGGGGGGATTTTAGATGAATCGGGGGAGTTGCTTGTGTTGCGGGGGGATATAATAGGGGTTGCTGCGATACATGATGTGGGAGGTTGAATGTTAGTGTTGGGGGGTTTGGGCCTGTTGCTCACTTTATTTGTTGTGTTGGAGCTGGTTCGAGGTGTAAGTCGGGGAGGGCTACGGACGGTCTAATAGTAGTTTAGTAAAATGATAATTATTAATGTGGTGAAGAATAGGGAGAGAAATGTTTTGATTATACCTTTTTGGATGTTGCTTGTGGTTGTTGCAAGGGAGAGGTTTAGAGAGGTAATAGTTTTAGGGCCTGTTTTTTCCAACCAGGTCTGGTCGATGGTTATAGTAGCAATGGTTTGGCTTAGTTTTAGGAAGGTATAGGGGAAGAAGCGGTGTATGATTGTGGGGTAATAGCCTAGTATGGTAGAGAAGTAGAAGTATTGTTTTGGTATGTAGGGACGTTGTTTGTTAGTAAAAAGGGCGAGCTCTAGGGCAATGGTGAGGCCTAAAATAGTAATTACTAAGGCAGTTAGTTTGATGTAGGGGGGTATGGATAGCATAGGGGGCTTGGGAGGGAGGACTGCGCAAGTTATTAGGAGCCCGGCTAAAATGGTTCCTCATGCAAGTCGTTTGAGGGGGTTGGTAATAGATTTAATGTTTTCGTTGATAGGGGAGAGGGCTGGAAACCGGGGAAAATTTATGTTAACAAAAAAGATTATTCGTAAGCTGTACGCGGCGGTAAGAGAGGTAGCTAGAAGGGTGAGGGCAAGGGCTCAGGCGTTAAGGTAAGAGTTGTTTAGGGCTTCAATGATGGCGTCTTTTGAGAAGAAGCCCGCTAGGAAGGGGGTTCCTATCAGGGCTAGGCTTCCAATAGTAAGGCAGGAGGTGGTAGTGGGGATTAAATAGTGAAGGCCTCCTATTTTTCGAATATCTTGTTCGTTATTTAGGGCGTGAATAATAACACCGGAGCAGAGGAAGAGTATTGCTTTGAAAAAGGCGTGGGTGCAAATGTGTAGAAAGGCAAGATATGGTTGGTTTAGGCCGATAGTAACTATTATTAGGCCTAGTTGGCTGGATGTGGAAAATGCAATGATTTTTTTAATGTCGTTCTGTGTTAAAGCACAAATTGTGGTGAATAGTGTAGTGAGTGCGCCTAGGATAAGGCAGGTAGTTAGGGCGAAGGGGTTGTCTTGTATGAGAGGGCTTAGACGTACAAGAAGAAAAATACCTGCGACAACTATTGTGCTTGAGTGAAGTAGGGCAGAGACAGGAGTGGGGCCTTCTATGGCAGATGGGAGTCAAGGATGTAGGCCAAATTGAGCAGATTTTCCCGTGGCTGCAAGGATTAGTCCAATGAGGGGTGCATTTATATCTAGGGATTTGGCTGTAATAAATATTTGTTGTATTTCTCAAGAGTTTAAGTTGGTGGCTATTCATCCTAGTGCAAAAATAAGTCCAACATCTCCAACTCGGTTGTAAAGGACTGCTTGAAGTGCAGCGGTGTTTGCGTCTGCTCGGGCTCATCATCAGCCAATGAGTAGGAAGGATATAATTCCTACTCCCTCTCACCCAATGAATAGTTGAAATATATTATTCGCGGTCACAAGGGTGACTATGGCAATGAGGAAAATGAGGAGGAATTTAAAGAACTGGTTGATGTTTGGGTCAGATTTTATGTATCAGGATGCGAATTCTAAGATGGCTCAGGTTACGTATAGAGCAATGGGGACAAATGTAATGGAGAGGTGGTCTAGTTTAAAGCTAGTGTTGATGTCAAAGGTTATAATATTTATTCAGTGTAGGTTAGTGATTGTAAGTTCTGTACCTGTGTGCAGGTGCAAGAAAAGGGGGAGAAGGCTAGTAAAGAAGGCTATTTTGACGGCTGTTTTGATGTGGTGTGTGTGTCAGTTGGGGTTTAGAGATTTATATAGAATAGAGGTAAAGACAGGAGAGATTAAGATTACCAAGGTAATAATAAAGCTTGTGGTTAAGATGATGTGAAGAGAGGGCATAACTTCTGCTTGGAGTTGCACCAAGGAAAGGTGGTTCCTAAAACCAGTGGATTACTTCTGTCCTACAGAAGTTTGAGGGGGCCTTGGATTTTAACCAGGGCAATATTAAGTTAGCAGTTATTATTGTTGCAAACCCGCTCGGTGAATGAGAGGGTTCAAACCTCTATATTTAGAATCACAATCTAATGTTTTTGTTAAACTACCTTTACAGTAGGCCGACCCTCAGATAGTCGTAGGCTTAAAGACTAGGAGGAGGAGGGGTAAGAGGTGGAGGGTGAGTAGTAAGTGCTCTCGTGAGTGAGAGGGGTTTATTGAGATTATATGGTTTGGGACTGGCCCTCGTTGGGTTATTAGGTATATGTAGAGGGAGTAGGTGGCAGTAATTAGTGCCCCTGCCCCAGTAAAGATAATAGTTCATCATGACCAGCCAAGTAGGGCTGAGATAATGATTAGTTCTCCTATGAGGTTAGGGAGTGGGGGTAGGGCGAGGTTAGCTAAACAGGTGATTAATCATCATGTTGCTATTAAAGGTAGGATTATTTGTGAGCCCCGAGTAAGGATTATTGTGCGGCTGTGGGTGCGTTCGTAATTAGTATTTGCTAGGCAGAATAGGGCGGAAGAGGTGAGGCCATGGGCAATTATAAGGATGAGGGCTCCGGTAAGGCCTCAGGGGGTTTGGATGAGGATAGCTGCAGCGACAAGGCCTATGTGGCTTACAGAGGAATAAGCAATTAGTGATTTAAGGTCAGTTTGGCGAAGGCAAATTGAGCTAGTTATAAGTACTCCTCATAGGGCTAGAATAATAAATGGGTAGCATAGTTCTTTGGCTAGGGGGCTAAGAATTAGTATCATTCGTATCATTCCGTAACCGCCTAGCTTTAATAAGACGGCGGCAAGGATTATTGAGCCTGCGATTGGGGCCTCTACGTGGGCTTTGGGGAGTCAGAGGTGGACCCCATAGAGAGGCATCTTTACTAAGAAGGCCAGGAGAGAGGTGGTTCATCAAATAATGTTGACATAGGGGGAGATAGGGATTGGACCTAATAGTTGAATAATCAGTAGGGATAGGGTACCCGTTTTATTTTGTAAAGCTAAGAGGGTAATTAAGAGGGGGAGAGAGCTGGCTAAGGTATAAAACAAAAAGTATGTTCCGGCATTGAGGCGTTCTATCTGGTTGCCCCATCGTGTGATGAGGATAAGTGTTGGGATTAAAGTTGTTTCAAATATAACATAGAATATGGTGAGCTCAGTAGCAGCAAAAGCTATAATCAGGGAGAGTTGAAGGGTCACTAGTAGGGTAATATAGATGCGTTGTCGTACAAGGGGGTCTTGTGCAAGGTGATTTTGGCTAGCGAGAATTATCAGGGGGAGTAGCCAACAAGTGAGGGTCAAAAGTGGGGAAGATAGGGGGTCTGTTGCTATGTAGGGGTTAAGCGTAGATCAGTTTGTTTCGGAGGTGTTTTTCAGCCAGGCGAGACTGAATAGTGTGATAATGAAACTATGGAGGAGAGTGGTTGGCCATAGTCATTTGGCTTTGGCAAGTCAGGAGGTTGGAATGAGGAGGAGGGTTGGAATAAGAATTTTTAACACTGCAGGAGGTTGAGGTTTTGTATGTGGTCAGAGCCATGGGTGCGGGCAGTGGCAACTAGTAGGGCTAGGCCAGAGCTTGCTTCACAGGCTGAGAAAGCTAGGAGTAGTATGGGGACAGTTGCGATGTTAATGGTACTTAGTTGTAGGGCTCATAAGGAAGTTGCCAGGAATAGCGATAATATTATGCTTTCAAGACATAATAGGGCCGAAAGGAGGTGGGTTCGGTGAAATGTTAAGCCTATTAGGCCAAGGAGGAACATGGTTGAGAAAGTTATTTGAATGGGGGTCATAAGGTAGTTATGGGGTTAAACCATAAGCTTTTGAGTCGAAATCAAGTGTTTTGTTTAAACTAAAAACCTATTCGGCCCATTCTAGTCCGCCTTGTTGTCATTCGTAGATTAAGCCAAGGGTGAGTAAAATTAGGATAGTGGAGGCCCAGAAAAAGGTGTGATTAGGGAGGGGGAGTTGGCTACTTCAAGGGAGGGGGAGGAGGAGGGCAATCTCTAGGTCAAATAGTAGAAATAGGATAGCTACCAAGAAAAAGCGGATGGAGAAAGGAAGACGGGCTGACCCTAAGGGGTCAAAACCACATTCGTATGGTGATAGCTTTTCATAGTCGGGGGTTATTATTGGTAGTCAAAATGAGATGAGTATAAGAGCTATTGGGATGAGTGTAGTTATTAGTATGAATGCAATAATTAAGTTTATTATCCTTCTTTGGGGTTAAACCAAAATCTAGTGATTGGAAGTCAATAATACTGTTTGTACTAGAAAGATAAGAGCCTCATCAGTAGATTGAAATATATAGGAATAGTCAAACGACGTCTACAAAGTGTCAGTATCAGGCTGCGGCTTCGAAGCCGAAGTGGTGATTTGATGTGAAGTGGTAGTGGGTGTGGCGTAGTAGGCAGACTATTAAGAAAGTGGTTCCGATGATGACGTGCAGGCCATGGAAGCCAGTTGCTACAAAGAAAGTGCAGCCGTAGACACCGTCAGCAAGGGTAAAGGGGGCCTCATAATATTCTATTGCTTGAAGGGCTGTAAAGTATAAGCCTAGGAGAACCGTTAGGGTTAGGCTTTGAAGGGCTGGTTTTCGTGCGCCTTCTATGATGCTGTGGTGGGCTCATGTGACTGTTACTCCGGAGGCGAGGAGAACAGCTGTGTTTAGTAATGGAACTTCAAATGGGTCTAAAGGGGTGATTCCTGTAGGGGGTCAAAGACCTCCTAGCTCAATAGCAGGGGCGAGGCTGGAGTGGTAAAAGGCTCAAAAGAAGCCAATGAAGAAAAAGACTTCAGAGGTGATGAAGAGGACTATTCCATATCGAAGGCCTTTTTGGACAGGGGTTGTATGGTGACCTTGGAAGGTACTTTCTCGGATGATGTCTCGTCATCATTGGAACATAGTAAGGAGAAGAAGGGTTGTGCCGAGGAAAAGAAGGGTGGTGGTTTTGTAGTGGAATCAGGTTGCGAGGCCAGAGGTTATTAGGAGGGCGGAGATTGCGCCGGTTAGTGGTCAGGGGCTGGGGTCAACTATGTGGTATGCGTGTGCTTGATGGGCCATTAGGAATTTTCTTGTAAGTAAAGGCTTAGAAGTAGGACAAAGACGTAAGCTTGAATTATTGCGACGGCAATCTCTAAAAGGGTTAGCAGGAGCAGTAGAATAGATGTAAGTGTGGCGATGGCAGGTATAATTGATATGAATGCTAAGGTGGCAGTGGCAATTAGTTGAATTAATAGGTGGCCGGCGGTGAGGTTGGCTGTTAGCCGTACTCCTAGGGCGAAGGGGCGGATTAGTAAGCTGATTGTTTCGATAATAATAAGTACTGGAACTAGTAGTGTAGGGGTGCCTTCTGGAAGAAGGTGGGCTAGGCTGAGTGTGGGTTGGTTTCGGAACCCTACTAGAACAGTAGCTAGTCATAGCGGGACAGCGAGACCTATATTTATGGATAGTTGTGTTGTAGGGGTAAAGGTATAGGGAAGTATTCCTAAGAGATTTAGGGAAATAATATAAAGTATTAGAGAGACTAAGAGAGTTGCCCATAGGTGGACTTTAGGGGTTGAGGAGGCTAAAAGTTGTTTTGCGAACCGACCAATAAATCAATTTTGAAGGGTTAGGGTGCGATTGCTTAGTCATCGTGGAGAGGGGGAGGGGTAAAAAGCTCAGGGCAGGATCAGTGCGAGTAGAATTAAAGGGATGGTTAGGAAGACAGGGCTCTCAAATTGGCTAAAGGAGTTTACTATCATGGTCAACTTCAGGACTCTGTTTTGGGGCTTTCAGTAGTTTTACTAGTAGGGGGATTTGGGTAAGTGTGGGCAACCACTTTATGGGGAATAATTAAAATGAAGACTAGTCATGAGAAGATTAAAATGTAGAACCAAGGAGCAGGATTAAGCTGGGGCATGTCGCTAAGGGTGAGCGGTAATCACCTAGGGTTAACTTAAAAGGTTAATGCTAAAACCTATTAGCTTCTGAGCGAAATTTTAGCTAGTATAGAGGTTGATCAGTCTTCGAAGTGGATAAGTGGAATAGCCTCTACGGAGATTGGTATAAAGCTGTGGTTTGCTCCGCAAATTTCAGAACATTGGCCATAAAATACTCCAGGGTGGGATACCACGAAAGTGGTTTGATTTAACCGTCCGGGAATTGCGTCTATTTTTACCCCAAGAGTTGGCACAGCTCAGGAGTGAATAACATCATCAGCAGTAATTAACATTCGAACAGGAGAGTCAGTTGGGACTACCATCCGGTGGTCTGTCTCTAATAGCCGAAATTGACCAGGAATCAGGTCTTGTGTGGGGATTATGTAAGAGTCAAACTCTAGGTTTTTGTAGTCAGTATATTCATAGCTTCAGTATCATTGGTGTCCGATAGTTTTTACTGTTAGATGAGGATTATTTACTTCATCCATCATGTATAGGACGCGGAGGGAGGGTATAGCGATTAAGATAAGAATTAGTGCTGGGGCAATGGTTCAGATAGTCTCAATTCCTTGTGAGTCTAGCATGTTTTTATTGGTGAGTTTAGTTGTTACTGTAGTGAGGATGGTATAAAACACTATAGTACTAACTAAAAGTGCGATTATTAAGGTATGGTCATGGAATTGAATAAGTTCTTCTATTACAGGGGAAGTAGCATCTTGTAGGCCTAATTGAAGGGGATATGCCATTATTTAAAATTGGCAGGGGGTTAGTCTGCAACTTTGCTCTGACAAGGCAATGTAATGATTTACTACAATCTTATAAGAAAGTGACAGAGTGGTTATGTGGTTGGCTTGAAACCAACATACGGAGGTTCAATTCCTTCCTTTCTCGGTGGTGGTTAACTTGTACGAAGGCGGGCTCTTCAAATGTGTGGTAGGGGGGAGGGCAGCCGTGCAATCATTCAAGATTGGTTGTAGTGTGTGAGATAGAAAGGACTTCACGTTTAGCGGCAAAGGCTTCTCAGATAATTAATAGAAACATGATAACAGCAACGAGGGAGATTAGGGACCCAAAAGAGGAGATCGTATTTCAGAAGGTGTAGGCATCAGGGTAGTCTGAGTATCGTCGGGGCATGCCTGCTAGGCCCAGGAAGTGTTGAGGGAAGAAAGTGAGGTTGACACCAACGAACATTACGCCGAAGTGGATTTTTGTTCAGACGTTATGGAGGGTGTAGCCTGAGAACAGGGGGAATCAGTGTGCGAAGGCAGCAAAGATTGCAAATACGGCGCCTATTGATAATACATAATGGAAGTGGGCTACTACATAATAGGTGTCATGAAGTATAATGTCTAGTGAAGAGTTGGCTAAGACAACACCTGTTAGGCCTCCTATTGTGAAGAGGAAAATAAAACCTAAAGCTCAGAGGAGGGGGGTTTCTCATTTGATTTGTCCCCCGTGGAGGGTAGCAAGTCAGCTAAAGACTTTTACCCCGGTAGGAATTGCGATAATTATTGTAGCGGAGGTAAAGTAGGCTCGTGTGTCAACGTCTATCCCGACTGTGAATATATGATGAGCTCAAACAATAAAGCCTAGTAGGCCAATGGCTATTATTGCTCACACTATCCCTATATAGCCGAAAGGTTCTTTTTTACCAGCATAAAAGGTAACGATATGAGAGATTATTCCAAAGCCTGGAAGAATCAAGATATATACTTCAGGGTGGCCGAAGAATCAGAATAGGTGTTGGTACAGGATGGGGTCCCCCCCTCCAGCAGGGTCAAAGAAAGTTGTGTTAAGGTTTCGGTCCGTTAGTAATATTGTAATTCCGGCTGCTAGCACAGGGAGCGATAGAAGGAGAAGAATGGCTGTGATTATGACAGATCATACGAATAGGGGGGTTTGATACTGAGAAATTGCGGGAGGTTTTATGTTGATGATGGTTGTGATAAAGTTGATGGCCCCAAGAATTGAAGAAACACCTGCTAGGTGTAAGGAGAAGATTGTAAGGTCAACAGAGGCGCCTGCGTGAGCAAGGTTTCCAGCGAGAGGGGGGTAGACAGTTCAACCTGTTCCCGCCCCGGCTTCAATGCCGGCGGAGGCTAAGAGTAATAGAAAAGAGGGGGGGAGGAGTCAAAAGCTTATGTTGTTTATTCGGGGAAAGGCTATGTCTGGGGCCCCGATTATTAGTGGGACTAACCAGTTTCCAAAGCCCCCGATTATGATAGGTATTACTATAAAGAAGATTATAATAAATGCATGCGCTGTTACAATAACATTGTAGATTTGGTCATCCCCTAGGAGGGAGCCGGGCTGGCAGAGTTCGGCTCGAATTAATAGGCTCAGGGCTATGCCTACTATGCCTGCTCAGGCACCGAATACTAGATATAGGGTGCCAATGTCTTTGTGGTTGGTTGAGAAGAATCAGCGTGTAATTGTCACAGGTAAGATGGCTGAGTAAGTGGGGGACTGTAAATCCCTATACGGAGGTGTAAGGCCTCCTCTTTCCAAACTCGGAGGTGTTACACATAAGATTGCAAATCTTAAGAGGCAACTAACAACTGCCCGGGTTTTCTCCGCCTTTTTTAAGGAGGCGGAGAAAATAGGAAGACGCTTGTTGGTTTGAGCGCTTAGCTGTTAACTAAGATTTTGTAGGATCGAGGCCTGCCTTTCTAGGAAGGCTTTAGCTTAATGAAAGTGTCTGTTTTGCATGCAGGAGATGTGGGGTAGTATCCCGCAAGTCTTATCAGGGACTGGGGGGATTTCACCCTCACTGGGGGCTTTGAAGGCCCCTGGTCTAGTATTAGCCTAAGTTCCTTAAATGATTAAGGTTAGGGCTGAAGGGGTTAGTGGTAATAAAAAGAGGGTTAAAGCTAGGGCGGCAGGGAGGGCGGAGGAAAGAGGGGTGGAGATAGGGTAATTTACTCGTCATTGCAGGCACTCTGGCAGGTTGTTTGGGGAGAGGGAAAGGGTAATTGAGTAAGAGAGGCGGAGGTAGTAGTAAAGGCTAAGAAGGGCTGCTAGGGCAGCAATAGAGGCGTGAGGAATAAAGTTTTGTTGAGTGAGCTCTTGAAGAATAAATCATTTTGGTGCGAAGCCGGAGAGGGGGGGAAGTCCTCCTAGAGATAGGAGTATAAGGGGGGCAACTAAAGTAATGGTAGGAGCTTTTGTTCAGGTGGTTGTTAACATATTGATGGTAGTGGCTTTACATTTCTTAAGAGTAATGAATGTTGCTGAGGTTATGAAGATGTAAATAAGTAGAGCGAAGGTAGCGAGCGCAGTAGAGTGTTGTAAAATTAGTACTATTCACCCCAAGTGGGCAATTGAAGAGTAGGCTAGGATTTTCCGCAGTTGTGTTTGATTTAAGCCACCTCAGCCCCCAATGAGAATAGAGGCTAGGCCAATAATGGTTAAAAGGGGTGGGTGGATTTGTTTGATTTGTAGGAGAAGGATGAAAGGGGCAATTTTTTGTCATGTAGAGACGATAAGTCCTGTATTTAGGCTCACTCCTTGGATTACTTCAGGCATTCATGTGTGTATAGGAGCTAGGCCTAGTTTTAGTAAGAGAGCTAAGGTAATTATTGAAGTGAAGAGGGGGTGGGATATGTGTTGAATGTCTCAGTGTCCTTGGAGTCATGCGTTGTTGATGGCAGCGAAAAGAAGTGTAGCTGCTGCAGTGGCTTGAACGATGAAATATTTAGTTGCGGCCTCGGTGGCTCGGGGGTGGTGAGGTTGGGCTATTAGGGGGAGGATAGCAAGGGTGCCTACTTCTAACCCAAGTCAGGCGAGGAGTCAATGGGTGCTAGAGAGGGTAAGGGCTGTGCCTAGTCCGAGGCTGGTTAACAGAACGATTAACAGGTAAGGGTTCATGTTTTGCATGGGAAGGGGTTAATCTTCATTTTTGGGGTATGGGCCCAATAGCTTAGTTTTAGCTGACCTTGCTAGAAAGTGGTGTAGTGGAAGCACAAAGAGTTTTGAGCTCTTTGGGGAGGGTTCGAGACCCTTTTTTCTAATTTAAGAGTCGGATGGAGTTTAACCTTCATAATCCACTCTATCAAAGTGGTCCTTTAATTCAGGCACGGCTCTAGGCCCTAAAGTTGGGGAGGAAGCCCAGTGAGGGCAATTGGGAGGGCTAAGTGTCAGATTACTATGGCCAGGGTAAGGGGGAGAAAACTCTTTCAGGTTAGGTGTATAAGTTGGTCGTAACGAAATCGTGGGTATGAGGCTCGGACTCATAGGAATAGGATTGAGAGGAGGGCTGTTTTGGTTATTAGATTAGTGGTTATTAGTTCTGGAGAGAAGAGGGTGTTAGAGGAGCCAAGGAAAAGAATGACTGAGAGGGTATTTATTAGGAGAATATTGGCGTATTCTGCCAGAAAAAATAAGGCGAAGGGGCCCCCAGCATATTCTACGTTGAAGCCAGAGACTAGTTCAGATTCGCCCTCTGTCAGGTCGAATGGGGATCGGTTGGTTTCTGCAAGGGTGGAGACATATCATATTGCAGCAAGAGGCCAGGAGGGGAGGATTAGTCATATATTTTCTTGGGTAACGTTGAAGGTTTCAAGGTTGAATCCGCCAGATAAAATGATAATGCATAGGAGGAGAAGGCCAAGTGTAACTTCATATGAAATAGTTTGGGCTACTGCTCGTAGCGCTCCAATGAGGGCATATTTTGAGTTTGATGCTCAGCCTGAACCTAAAAGTGAGTATACGGTGAGGCTGGAGAGAGCCAGGATGAACAGAATGTTTAGGTTCAGGTCGGCGGCTGGAGAAGGGAGGGGGAGGGGGGCTCATAAGGTAAGGGCGAGGGTGAGGGCTAACATAGGGGAAAGGATAAATAGAATTTGGGATGAGGTTGAGGGGAGGATAGGTTCTTTAACAAAGAGTTTTAGCCCGTCAGCAATGGGTTGAAGTAGGCCGTAGGGTCCAACAATGTTGGGACCTTTTCGTAGTTGTATATATCCAATAATTTTTCGTTCTAGGAGAGTTAGTAGTGCGACGGCTAAGAGGATGGGAATAATCAAGGCGAGGGGGTTAATAATGTAGTTTATAATGGTAGGAAGCATTTTTGATGAGAGGATTTGAACCTCCACGGGAAAGTGCTTAGGACTATTGCAGGACCGGGTTCTGCCACATCAGAATATCTTAGTCTAAGATTTTAAGTTACTTTCTAACGTCAATTGATTTGGGTTCATTGAGGTAGAATAAGGTGTGCTTAAGGCAGGGACCTTGTTTTTTTGGTCCTTTCGTACTGGAAAAAACTGTATCATAGATAGAAACTGACCTGGATTACTCCGGTCTGAACTCAGATCACGTAGGACTTTAATCGTTGAACAAACGAACCTTTAATAGCGGCTGCACCATTGGGGTGTCCTGATCCAACATCGAGGTCGTAAACCCCCTTGTCGATACGGGCTCTAAAAGGGGATTGCGCTGTTATCCCTGGGGTAACTTTGTTCGAAGATCGGGTATTCCGGGTCTATTATGGTTAGAAGTTCTAATTATTAGAGGTGTGGCTCTTGGTTTTGGGAAGAGTCTTCCTACTCCTCGGGAGAGTTTTTTAGTTTCTCCTGGTCGCCCCAACCGAAGACAGGGAAGCAGGGTTTCACTGGTTAATAACTTGTTTATGACAAGGTTAGTTCGTGGGCTGCTTTAGCGTCTAAAGCTCCACAGGGTCTTCTCGTCTTATGGTGTAATCCCCGCTTCTGCACGGGGAGATCAATTTTATTGACTTTAAAGAGGAGACAGTTAAGCCTTCGTTATGCCATTCATACAGGTCTTCAATTAAAAGACAAGTGATTACGCTACCTTTGCACGGTTAGGATACCGCGGCCGTTAAACATGTGTCACTGGGCAGGCAATGCCTCCTATATACATAAAGTTTGCAGGAGGTGATGTTTTTGGTAAACAGGCGAGGCCTGAGGTGTTTGCCGAGTTCCTTCTCATTGGTTTAGTCTTTCCTTTATCACACGCTGGTGTAAGATTAATGGATGATTGTTGGTTGTTTTTCTAGTAATCTATTAGTTATTCAATCCCCTCTTTTTTTGGGGCCATTAATTTTCGGTTGGGGTTTGTTTCGATTTACACTTGTGTGGGGAGAGAGGCGAGCTCTCTTATTACTCATATTAGCATAATTACTTTCATGTGGGCATGAAAAAGCCTGGTAGTATTAGAGGAGTTAGATTGGCTATCGTAATAAGGGGTGGAAGGGGTATTTGAGCTTTGACGCTTTCTATAAGGATGGCTGCTTTTAGGCCTACGAAAAGTTGGTACCTTGATTATTATGATCTTTATCCTTCTGATAAAGTTGTATCTTATGTTAAAGGAGCTGTTCCCCCTTTAACTTACGCTCTCGGTGTTCTTTAGTAACTGTCTGGGTGTGATAGTGTGTAGAGAAGCTGGGAGGCTGAACTTATATTCAGTTCTCAGGCAACCAGCTATAACTAAGTTCGGTAGATCTGTCACCTCTACTCGGAGCTCTCCCCACTCTTTTGCCACAGAGACGGGTTCGCCCTATTATTAGGCTGTCTCGGAGTAGCTCACTTAGTTTCGGGGAAACAAACTATAGGTCTCTTTGCTTGGGGTGTCTAACTAATTCATGATGCAAAAGGTACGAGGATGAGTCTCTGCTTTTTTTTGCTTGACTGATTTGTTTCATTTCTTTTTCAGCTTTCCCTTGCGGTACTTTTTCTATAGCTTAAATTTCTTTTTCTGTCGCACATACTAAATGGGTAGAATGATTTATTGGTTTTTTGGGTAATTAATGTGGGGTTATTATTAATTGTTTGTTGTTTTTGGTTAGAAGCTAGCTGTTTGGCATCAAAACGATTTGATTTGCACAAATATCTCTTCAGTGTAAGGGAAGGGCCTTGACTTTTAAGCTACGTTTTGATTATCCAAGTGCACCTTCCGGTACACTTACCATGTTACGACTTGTCTCCCCTCTTTGGCTGATAGTGTTTTAGTTAGGGTGATGTGATTGTTTGGGGAGAGTGACGGGCGGTGTGTACGCGCTTTAGGGCCGGTTTCAATAGAACACTCTATTTTCTATTTACTTCTAAATCCGTCTTCAAATGTGTTTTCAGTTCATTTTTCGTATCTGCTAGGGTTAGAGAATGTAGCCCATTTCTTCCCCCCTCATTCGCTACACCTCGACCTGACGTTTTGGGGAGGGACCAATTTTGCTTACTGTTGAACCCTTAGGGGTAAGCTGACGACGGCGGTATATAGACGGGAAAAGCAAGAGAGGGTGAGGTTTAACGGGGATTATCGGTTATAGAACAGGCTCCTCTAGGTGGGTCTTAAGCACCGCCAAGTCCTTTGGGTTTTAAGCTGAGGCTCGTAATTCCCAGGCGAATAGGGATATTAGGGTTTATTATTGTTTATGGCTATGCATAGTGAGGTATCTAATCTCAGTTTGTACCATAGCTTTCGTGGGGTCAGATTATATAAAGCTACTTTCGTGATAGTACTTCTTATGTCTCGGGTGCGTATAACAGCGAGGAGAAAATTTGGCTTTAGTTTGGGATTTTCTTAACCACTCTTTACGCCGTCTGTCATCAACTTGAGTCTCTTGTATAACCGCGGTGGCTGGCACGAGTTTGACCGACCCTTTTAACTTTAACTGAGTCAAGTTTTCACTAATGGCTTAATGTTTATCACTGCTGGTTTTCCTTGGGGATGTGGCTAAACAAGGTGTCTTGGGCTACAGGGAGTGTGCCTGATACCAGCTCCTCTACCCTGAACGAGGGTTAAGGGCATTCTCACGGGGGTGCGGATACTTGCATGTGTAAGTTTAGTTATAGTTGATGATAAAGCCAGGACCAAACCTTTGTGCTTTCGAGGCTTTTTAGGCCTATTTTAACATCTTCAGTGTTATGCTTTAATTTAAGCTACGCTAGC
>NW_018148501.1:0-200 GCF_001952655.1 Monopterus albus | reverse complement strand
CCAGTACCTTTGCACCAGTTTCAGTACTTCTAAAATGCTAGTAGAACCAGTAAATTACAGTATTCTCCTTGTCTAAAAGTGAATGCAGCTAATACTTGATTACTGAAAAGGTTTTCTGCCTTCTACTGTAGGAGCGCTATTTAAGGAGATGCTCAGGGAAGGGACAAATGACCTGGGTCATACAGGGTGGAGGACTTGCT
>NW_018148500.1:0-200 GCF_001952655.1 Monopterus albus | reverse complement strand
CTGTTTGTGATCCCTATAATGAGACTACCAAACAAATCATATTTTGTCACTCTCAATTTTGCAATAACTGAAATTGCATTCCTTCTTTAGTGTGGCTTTCACTGCCACATCTAATTACCTGTGGTTCAAACAGCGGTTTTTATGCAATTGAATGATTGGGGTGTGTTTACATGTATTTATGGCTAAAAGTGGGAGTGGAA
>NW_018148499.1:0-200 GCF_001952655.1 Monopterus albus | reverse complement strand
ATGAACAAAGGAGGCACTTAGGTGACATAAAAGGGATGTATAGATGAGGACTTTGGCTGTTTCTTTGATCAAATGTGATATTTTAGTTATGTGACAACATGCTGTCATTATCCCTAAAGATCCATCTTTTCTGTATAGCTAAAAACTTTATAAGATTTATAACTGATATAGAGCCTGGTGTGCCAATTCACATGAAAGTG
>NW_018148498.1:0-200 GCF_001952655.1 Monopterus albus | reverse complement strand
GTTGTTTCCTTTGGAGGAACTGCAGAAAACAAACATAAAACATTTGTACTTCTGATTCAGTCTGACTTACATTGTATGTCTACTGTATCTGACAACCTGACTGTTCCCTCTACTTTAGCACTATCTTGGTCTCCACTGACTCCTAATGGAAATATGTGTCTCCTTTTGTTGCTAAATGGTCCACTGTGTTCACCAACTGT
>NW_018148497.1:0-200 GCF_001952655.1 Monopterus albus | reverse complement strand
GCTCATATCAGTGCTAATAGGTGTAGCCTATTAGCACTGAATGTTTAGACAAACTGCACAAAAATAACAGGGTGAAATTAAAGGCATTGTATGGTTGGTAAATTTTACCCACTTGGCACCTAGAGGCATACTGTAAATGTCCCCGTTTTTAATCTGGTTTAAACTGAACTATTTTTAACAACAAGGGATGTTACATAACA
>NW_018148496.1:0-200 GCF_001952655.1 Monopterus albus | reverse complement strand
GACCTGGTGAAAAGGAGAGAACGACTTCTCGCTGAGTTTAACAGTGAGCCATGTACCTTTCAGAAAAACACAGGAATGGCCCAGCAATATGAATTTAAAGAAGTGACAAAAAGATGGCAGTCTGATTTAAAACCTAAACAGGAAAAAAGGGCTCTTTCAGCTACAAGTGAGCGTATCACCAAGAGGTGCAGAAGAGAACA
>NW_018148495.1:0-200 GCF_001952655.1 Monopterus albus | reverse complement strand
ATCTACATATAAATCCATCAGTGTAGAAAAGCTGTAACATAAATTAGTATGCCTGTTACATTTTTAATTTGCCAACTACACTGGTAATTAACAGTGTTTACTGAGAAATGTTTTTTTAAATCACTGGGAAGACCATGCAAGACACACATACAGTCAGCAACCAGCTGGAAGTTAATCTCCAGCCTTGTTTGTCATATCAG
>NW_018148494.1:0-200 GCF_001952655.1 Monopterus albus | reverse complement strand
AGATCATGTTTCCACCCTCAAAGCTACATTGAGTGGAAAACCAAGCCTAATGCAAAGGGGTTTTCATTTTTCATTTGGTTCAGGTGTACTTGAACACTGATGTTAACATATGCCCAAACCCAGTAAAACTATTTGGCTTCAAAGTATTTTTAAGGCAGTTTTGTCACAGAAACTAGGCCACGGCCTGTTAAAAGTCAGCA
>NW_018148493.1:0-200 GCF_001952655.1 Monopterus albus | reverse complement strand
TTGTGACTACTTTTCTTTAACTTACTTAGTGTCTGTGCAGATGTGGTGACATCTTTGCTTATACTTTCATTCTTCAGTTCTTCAGAACTCTGGAAGGAGGTTTGTACTACTGGCCTCACGTTAAAGAGTGCTGTATAGTTATTTTAATGATCATTCTAATCATACTTAAAGCGACAACATATTTTTCATTTAGTGCCTTT
>NW_018148492.1:0-200 GCF_001952655.1 Monopterus albus | reverse complement strand
GCGCCCCATACCACTGGTCAGTACTCCTGCCTCTTAGACAATTAGAGGTTCATAGCTACATTTGTACTGTACATTCATATACTGAAAGTCAGAAAAATTAGCATTACACTGTAAGATGGTCAGCACTGTTGCTTCTCAGTCTGAAGATTAAGGGTTCATAATCCACGCTGGTATATGGATAAAAGGAAATTCAGATTCCA
>NW_018148491.1:0-200 GCF_001952655.1 Monopterus albus | reverse complement strand
AATATTACTTTTATAATGTGTTATGCACACTTATTGTTTCTAACTACAATCAATATTCAATATTCTATATCCATTATCTGAGGAGGTGACTTTGTGCCCACAGTCAGTTGCACTGTCCCTGATACAGTAAATAAAAACATAAAGGAAGCATCCACAAGCCAATGCCTGTTCTACACTGTCAACAGCTTTCACATTTAATA
>NW_018148490.1:0-200 GCF_001952655.1 Monopterus albus | reverse complement strand
GTTTATATTTCTGATCTACAATACATAGAAACATACAAGCATTTAACACACTGACATACAAATAAAACAACACAAATCTGTGTTGTATACTGTAGATAACATAAGCAGTTAATATGTTTATTAGTGAATTAGCAATAGATTGGTTTGAGTACCGGTCACTGTTTTGCACTGTGAAAAGGGTTTGTTTGATGTTGAGTGAC
>NW_018148489.1:0-200 GCF_001952655.1 Monopterus albus | reverse complement strand
GTGTGGTGTGGTGTGTGGGCCCACTGTGTGTGTGTTTATTTCATGCATTGAAAAGGGGGTTTTACAGAGAAGAGTTAAATGTATTTGCAAAAGGGATTGTCATTGTTTATGGTTTACCCTTGATTTTTCTGTTGAGTCAAGTCTTTGGTTATTCTATGCAGTGCTGGTAGGATCATATAATGTAGAGAGGTTTATTAGAG
>NW_018148488.1:0-200 GCF_001952655.1 Monopterus albus | reverse complement strand
ACCATCACTTTGCATGTGAAACAGTGGGGCTACTCTCTTCTGAAGAGTCTTTCTCCCTATGCACCTCGTGCAGTTTTTGCAGTGTTCTTCAATGTCTGATTTCATTTTAGGCCAATAAAACCTCCCTTTAATAAGTCCATAAGTTTTGTCAATGCCTAAATGACCAGAATCATCATGGAGGGCTTTCATCACTGTTTGTC
>NW_018148487.1:0-200 GCF_001952655.1 Monopterus albus | reverse complement strand
GGCTACAGTCTTTTGATCTTGTTATCCCACCATGAACACAACTCAACACTTCCTCCCTGATTTTCACATTAAAATTCTTACAAACTTTCCTTCATACGGAGGTTTGCAATGTGAGAAAAACCATTTGAACACTTAAATTTTTATTATTATCAGTTGGTGCAATAAAAAAGAAACAACCGAAACTGTTTAATTATTTAAAG
>NW_018148486.1:0-200 GCF_001952655.1 Monopterus albus | reverse complement strand
GATATCCTGTTTGTCTTTAAGGACAGTTGATGGATTTGGGGTTCACAATACTGCAAGTCTCCAGTCCTGGACCAGGGTCAGCTGTCGCAGACCCCCTGGGCTCTCCTCTGTTGTGCTAAAAAGCCCGTCTGCTCACATGAACAACACTTGATGCAAAATCACTGCTTATTCTCTACGTGACCCCATGAAGCATTAACAGC
>NW_018148485.1:0-200 GCF_001952655.1 Monopterus albus | reverse complement strand
CAGTCATTCATTCACAGCTCCATCAGCCACCTTTTTGTTCTTGTGTACCATCTGCCCCATTTAACAATCTTGATTCCCTTTTCCTTCCTTGTACATAATGTAAATACAGTACATTCATTTATATTAGAACTGGCTTTCTCATATCATTTTTTTTGTTTTACTCTCAGTAAATAAATCATTAACTGAGGAGTCATTGCTTT
>NW_018148484.1:0-200 GCF_001952655.1 Monopterus albus | reverse complement strand
GTGAGTTGTGTGAATTAATCATGATGTCATGTTTAGGCTCGGGAACATACCCGCTCTTCTCCCTGCTCCCTGGGTACAGAGGACACCCTTCCTTCTCCACCATGATTTCAAAACTTCGCAGCCAAATCCTGGCAATGCCCCGCTGTCAGCTGTCACACACCATCCTTACTGAGAAGAACTGGTAAGCCTCACTTTTTTTT
>NW_018148483.1:0-200 GCF_001952655.1 Monopterus albus | reverse complement strand
TTAGAAGAGCTGTTGAAATCATCCCTAGCCCTGTGTTGTTAAAGAACAGCTTTGATGATATTGCCTCCCCAGCAGCAATAGCTGTGGCCAGAGACATGTTTTTGGGTTGTCTGTTACATACATACGTCCAGTCCATTCTCATGAATGCAGTATCTCAGGAATCCCTTGTCTGGATTTCTTCAAATTTGGCAAAAACATTC
>NW_018148482.1:0-200 GCF_001952655.1 Monopterus albus | reverse complement strand
CAAGTAAATCATTTGATAGACAATTCCCATGACTTTGTTGCTTTATTCAAAGAAGTTTTCTTAACACTTTGTTCAAATGTAAATGGATTGAATAAACATGGAACTGTCCTCTCCCTTGTATAAAAAAGTGAGAATGTGCTGCTAACTTCCGTCTCAGCATATTGTAGAACATGCAGTTCTTTTTGCTGTAATAACTGATC
>NW_018148481.1:0-200 GCF_001952655.1 Monopterus albus | reverse complement strand
AAATTCCAGCTAACAAATTGTGTAATTACTGGCCTAAATAAATAGAAAGTTTAATGATTAATCGATCAAATAACTACAAGTTTGTTTAACGTGCTCCCAGAAACATTGATACTACAGTACTACTTAAATCATGCAAAGATTTAATGATTCATATTGTTTTTATATTAAATGTGTAACAATAAATTCAAGGCTTCTTCACT
>NW_018148480.1:0-200 GCF_001952655.1 Monopterus albus | reverse complement strand
GTATTGTAGCAGTGGCATACAAGAATATCAGCAGCTCAGATCAGTATACTAAATTTGGAGAAAATGACAAATCTTGGGCATTAGATTGTACACCAAACAGCTATGTGTTTAGGTACAACCAAGTTGCCGCTACAGTCTCAGGTCCTTGGTCCTCCAGAGTCGGAGTGTTCCTGAATTACAGAGCAGGTATTCTGTCCTTC
>NW_018148479.1:0-200 GCF_001952655.1 Monopterus albus | reverse complement strand
GACAATGGAGGAGGAGACAGAAAAACTAAAAAAACTCTCCCACCATGACTGGTATGAGCCATTTGAAGTGGCCAGAAATTGGGCAAAGCGTGGCCTGGGCCGCCGCCTCAAAGAGGAAACACTAGAGCAGGCAGAGGCTCTGCTTGTGACTGTCCTGGGGGACAAAAAGGGAGAGGTCACACATACAACTGATATGGCAG
>NW_018148478.1:0-200 GCF_001952655.1 Monopterus albus | reverse complement strand
TTTGCTGATGTTTCGGGTTTATGCAATTGAAAGAGAAAAGCTGCACAACCAAAATAATTAAAATCAAGTCCACAACACACCAAAGACTTAAGATTCAGTGGCTTGGACAGAAAAAGCAGTTCAGTATGGATGCAATGGTACAACCTAATGCCTCAACACTACATGTTTATACACAATCATTGCTGTGCGGGAATTATTTT
>NW_018148477.1:0-200 GCF_001952655.1 Monopterus albus | reverse complement strand
CTGTGGAGTGCACTGCATACACCTCTATGTGAAGCATGAGGCGGGAGTAGCCCCAACAGTGGGGTCTTTGTGTGAACAGCAAGGCTTTGGTGTCGACCATGAACTGTGCCAGAGACTGGTGGCGGTGGATTACAGAGCTTGATGCCCTTTAGTGGTGAATAAGAGGATGAGCAGGATCAAAAGACAGTGTTCGCCAGTGT
>NW_018148476.1:0-200 GCF_001952655.1 Monopterus albus | reverse complement strand
TCAAACTTGATGTAAACAGCTTTAAATTGTTATACTTGCAGAAGGACTTGAAACAGTTGCCACATAGTAAATGAAAACATTTGAAGTTATTATTGCACACAGAAGGTGATATTTCTCCCACTTCTTCTGAGATATATTAAATCTTATTCATTTTCCACAGTTTAATTTACCT
Source organism: Monopterus albus (assembly GCF_001952655.1). Taxonomy (NCBI): domain Eukaryota; kingdom Metazoa; phylum Chordata; class Actinopteri; order Synbranchiformes; family Synbranchidae; genus Monopterus; species Monopterus albus. Next base: position 28 of record NW_018148476.1, on the reverse strand, counting down.
GGTGCATTGCAGTGGCAGTGGTTTGTGC
>NW_018148475.1:0-200 GCF_001952655.1 Monopterus albus | reverse complement strand
TGTAATAATAGTGATAATAGTAAGGTACTTTACTTTGTAAAATGTCCTAAGATGACTTTTGTTGTTATTTGGCACTATACAAATAAAATTTGATTGAATTTGATTGATATGCATTTGCACATGACTATATCTCTGTAGTGCTTGTCCTCTCTGCCAGTTGGTTTCACAGTACATTGCATGTACAGTGGTGTGAAAAAGTG
>NW_018148474.1:0-200 GCF_001952655.1 Monopterus albus | reverse complement strand
AGCACCTTGAGGGCCACTGAGGTCACACATGGGTCAATGTCTTACTCAGCCGGCACGTGTGTCGACAGGGTCACGCAAGTCAAGGAGAAGGATCCGCCAAGAGGCACCTGGTTGTAGACAAGAAAATGGGGCCTGGCGACTTTGGCCCCAAGTTTGTACTGTTATACATACAAGTCACACAAGTCGAAGCCCCTTGGGCC
>NW_018148473.1:0-200 GCF_001952655.1 Monopterus albus | reverse complement strand
CTTTGACCTTTGACTTGGGATGGCAGCTTCCTTCTTACCATTCTGTCCTGCGTAACTCCTGTTGAAGCCTTGGTCATTGATCACATTCACGGTGGTGTGGCAGGTGCCATGGAAGAGACGCCTCATGTTGTTCTGATGACCGTTCCTCTGCTCCATGTCACGCTTCTTAATCTGTAGACTTCTCCACATTGTAGGGTTCT
>NW_018148472.1:0-200 GCF_001952655.1 Monopterus albus | reverse complement strand
GAGAGCTGTGTACAGGTGAGCCTGTGCTGTTGCTAAGCTATGGCTTTTCCTACTTGTTAGTAGAATAATGTTTATTCCCAGGACACCACCTGCCCTATTTGTTCCAACCATAGTGAGAACATGTCTTAGAAAATGCTACATAAACAGGATTATATGTCTTTTAGTGTGGTAGAGCCACTGAACTGGGTGGAATGGTGTGG
>NW_018148471.1:0-200 GCF_001952655.1 Monopterus albus | reverse complement strand
TGTTGACCGCTATGTAGCTATTTGTGAACCTATGCATTATTCCACCATAATTACACAAAGAAGAGTTAAGGTTTGTGTTTATCTGTGTTGGATATGTTCCATGACCTATCAGTTTCTCCTTTCAACATCATGGAACATCCATCTTTCTGTCATAAAACAACCAAGCAAGTATAACTCCTGTTTTGGAGAGTGTATCATTT
>NW_018148470.1:0-200 GCF_001952655.1 Monopterus albus | reverse complement strand
AGACATAATCAATAACATAATAAACAGCTGTAAGTGAAGTCGCTGATTCAACAGACTCTGATTTGATGTATCTTTTAAAAAGACAAATAATTTAAACTTTAATGTAGGAAGAGTAGTTTGTGTATGAGAATAAACATTTTAAAAAGCTGTAATGTCTCCAAATTTATTACAAGTAACATGAATATACAAACTAAATGAAA
>NW_018148469.1:0-200 GCF_001952655.1 Monopterus albus | reverse complement strand
TACTTCACCATTCCAGAAGTTAGAACTAACAATGTTTAAGAAAAATTAAATAAAAAGATTAAATCCACATAATTAAATGTCAAATAATGAAACTATAATCAGCTCTTAAGCTGAAGAAGGCTAAGAATTTAGTCTTTTTTTACTTCAATAATGTGTCACAAAAAAAGAAGATATTATTGTGTAGAGGCTGACAGGCTCCG
>NW_018148468.1:0-200 GCF_001952655.1 Monopterus albus | reverse complement strand
ATATATTTATTATAAAACATGGAAAATATGGAAATCAGTTCCTGCCAGGAAGAAAACTGATCACTATGTGTCAGGTGCAATGGAAGCTTTTGTGAGATGCATTAACAAACCGTTTGCTCTGCAGGGTGGAGCCTACTTTTTCTTAGAGCACGTTGTTGCTGATGCCTCAACTTGGACGTACTTCTTCCAGCATGTACTCC
>NW_018148467.1:0-200 GCF_001952655.1 Monopterus albus | reverse complement strand
CTAGTACTATGACAGTTCCCGCTACTACAATCACAACTCCTGTTACTTCAACTATGCCTTCCTCTACCACAGCCACAACACCCACTACTACAATGATAACCCCTACTACTACAACCATAAATCCCACAACTACAACAATTACAGTTCCTACTAGTACATCTACAACTCCTACTACTACAACCACAACTCTCATTACCACA
>NW_018148466.1:0-200 GCF_001952655.1 Monopterus albus | reverse complement strand
GTTCAGACGGCTGCTGCTAATGCTGCCTCCAGGGCTGCACAAGGAGCCTTCAAGGAGCAGAACTGATTGGCCCAGAGAGCTCGCTCAACTATCCCTCCACCACCCAGCCCCCTCCTCCTCTGCTCACACCCAGCTTCCAGTATGTGCGGACACTACACCTGGCCACCCAGTCAGCTGAGATCTGCCCCACTCAGTCACTG
>NW_018148465.1:0-200 GCF_001952655.1 Monopterus albus | reverse complement strand
TTTTCAGTGTAGCAACACCCTGTACCTTTTCCTCTGCTGCTTATGAAAAAGGGCGACGACCCATATTTATAGATAGGAGATGGTCAACATGCTAGAAAGTGGCTTTGCTAAGGAAGGTCAAAGCTATGTCAGGTTTTAACACTATCTGTATTCATGGAGCATTAGTTTCCAAAGAGGAAGTAGAGAGTGAGGAAGAAAGG
>NW_018148464.1:0-200 GCF_001952655.1 Monopterus albus | reverse complement strand
GGAGTTTAATATTCTCTCTCTAACACAGATTATTCTCCTTTCATCGATCTAATGTTATAGCTTTTCTGCAATATTTTCTGCAATTTCTATTTTATTGCAGTTTGAGTAAGTAAGAAGAAAGAAGTGAGTAAGAAGGACACCTACTAGATTCAGCCGGTTCTATCGTGTCTTGCTGGGAACAGACATACACTCAACGTTTT
>NW_018148463.1:0-200 GCF_001952655.1 Monopterus albus | reverse complement strand
CGGATGTGGTTGTTAGTAGAATGGGGGCCCCCCAGGGGGTGATGCTTTCCTCCTTCCTGTTCATCCTTTACACGTCGGACTTTAAGTGCAACTCCCACTACTGACACCTGCAAAGGTTCTCTATGACACCGCCATTGATGGCTATGTATCTGGGGGGACGAGCAGGAATATATAGGGGTTATTACCGACTTTGTGGAGTG
>NW_018148462.1:0-200 GCF_001952655.1 Monopterus albus | reverse complement strand
ACGAGTAAATTGTCGAAGGTAAATCCTGCTCCAGAGTCTGTTACCAGTCGCATAAGCAGTGGTGGAAAGTAATAAGGGCCCCTTTTGACCACTGTAAAGTATAAACATGCCACTGTACAATTACTGCTCTAAAGGTCAGTCCATTAGTTAATTGACATACGTTTTATGACAGCAATTTTAAAAAGTACTTTTTAAAGCAA
>NW_018148461.1:0-200 GCF_001952655.1 Monopterus albus | reverse complement strand
ATCCACACACAATAATAATCACACTTTTTAAGTAGTTATTCATTATATGACTTGTGTATGCACAGGGTGCTGTACTACATATGAATGTAAGCTGAGCACCACCTGCAGACATTACACTGTAGCACTTGTCATGCTATTGCACATATGTTGAACAATCATAGCAAAACTGACCTCTTATCACAGCAGAGAGTGACACTTTC
>NW_018148460.1:0-200 GCF_001952655.1 Monopterus albus | reverse complement strand
AACATCTGCTCATTTCTAGTTAAAAGTTAACTATCAAGGATTTTTGATTTGTTTGCCCAGAAGATAAAAACCTTAAATCTCATGGAATGATTTCTAAGATGATTTACATTACAGTACAAGCAATCTGCAGCTAATAAATATCTTCTTTGACCTTTGTAATAGTTTAGGTTTTGAGTTTAAAACTACATTCATGGGACATT
>NW_018148459.1:0-200 GCF_001952655.1 Monopterus albus | reverse complement strand
AAACTACTTAAAGCTGCTTCATTCCAGACAAAACCAGAATTATTACAGACAGAGAGGTGAAAGCCAGATCTGTTCTTTAAACCTCAAACTGACTGCTGTAATGTAATTTGTAAATGTTCTCATGTCCAACTAAACTATCTACAGTAGTAACCCAGTGTTATCCTACATCATAATTTGTGTACAAAAATGTGCTATATAAA
>NW_018148458.1:0-200 GCF_001952655.1 Monopterus albus | reverse complement strand
TGACACAGACATGTCAGGTGTGTAGTTCTCAATCCTGAAGCACAGAAAGAACATGAATACACTTGACCACATGCTATTCCTACAGTTAGTCTCTAACACATTTTCTGTTCATATCTTTCACCTGTATGTAAGGTTGTTTTTCTCCCACTTGTAGTTGTTTCCAAATGTGGAGTAACCAGCAATGTCAACATCTGGAACAC
>NW_018148457.1:0-200 GCF_001952655.1 Monopterus albus | reverse complement strand
CTCCAGTTTTTCAAGCTGATCTGCTGCTGCAACACCCTAAAACAGTTCACAGACAGGACACGGTGGGCGCTACGCTCTGCTACCAAACCCATTCATTTCTACGTGTGGCTCGGTCCAAGAACGTGTCTGAACAGTAACTGTAACACCAGTCTGAACAAACTGAAGCCAGTGAGTCCACCACTCAGATTACGGGTGGACAC
>NW_018148456.1:0-200 GCF_001952655.1 Monopterus albus | reverse complement strand
GCCCAAAGACCCACAGTCTCTTGTGGGTGTGAAAGTGATCAGACCAGCCATCTCTTTTATGGTAGTAGCCTATAGTATGAATTTAAAGTTTAGAGGGCTACTGTTAAAACCATCTGGAGTTTTACTGTTCGTGCAGTGATAGGGTGGATTTGCAGTCATGCTCCGAGTATTCTGCTCTTGTTACATGACATTTTCTGGCT
>NW_018148455.1:0-200 GCF_001952655.1 Monopterus albus | reverse complement strand
TGTCATTTTCTCTGTCTCTTAAGTGGATTTGTCTTTTTGTGAGCATTTTGTTCCTCTTTGATGGTTTTTTGTCTGTTTCTGTTGTCAGTCGACTAAAACGTGTATGTGGGTCAAGTAGTATGTCTGAATTCTTGGTATGGAAAAATGTGTATGTGAGTAGTACCTGGATGACCTACATGACCTGGATGACCTACATGACC
>NW_018148454.1:0-200 GCF_001952655.1 Monopterus albus | reverse complement strand
AGTCATTGACATGCATTCACATAAATGCATGCACATAAATCACAAAATAAACATTAGGACATTCTGAGAGGTATATAAGAAGTAAAGCACTAAAGAAACAACCAAATGTAGGTCAAACTAAAAACAACAGTGATGTCACCTTAAGCCCTAGAAAATTTCATGGATACTTTTCACAATGCAGGCTTTCATGTGTCTTGCAC
>NW_018148453.1:0-200 GCF_001952655.1 Monopterus albus | reverse complement strand
TTGGTTTGCAAGGCATCCCCCTGCTAACGCAAACATGGCAGAGTCATTGTTAAATGAGACTGAGATCTTACAGGGATGTAAATCATGCTCACAAGATGATTTATCGTGCAGCTGTAATAAATATCTTTGGCAAAATAACATTGATCTGTGTTTTGGTTTAAGGCAGCAGCCTGTTATGATTTACATTACTTTGTTGTAAA
>NW_018148452.1:0-200 GCF_001952655.1 Monopterus albus | reverse complement strand
TGAGTTCTTCTGGCTCAGTTTGGTTACATACCCTGCTCCAATGAGTTTGTCCATTTCACCTGAGTAGACTGAGGCTTTCTCGGGGTCCTTCTGAAGTCTTTTTGTTGTGCTCCTCAGATTTGCTAGGACCGCCTGCATACAGCCTTTAGGTTTGGGAGCATTGGATTTCCACAGGAGAGGGGTTGCATACCTCCGCACTC
>NW_018148451.1:0-200 GCF_001952655.1 Monopterus albus | reverse complement strand
TAACTCCACATGTCCACAGCAGCCAATTGAGGGGTGGAGGCAGTGTGGGAGTGTTCAGATCAGTGAGATAAAGGTTTCACCACAGATCTTGTAGTTTCAGTTCATACTCAGAACGATCAAGATAAACATAAAATGTACCACTACATCAGATCTGAGTCTCTGCTCACTGGAGCTGAACCACAGTAAAAGCTAAATAAACT
>NW_018148450.1:0-200 GCF_001952655.1 Monopterus albus | reverse complement strand
TTAAAAGAACAGGGATTAAGAGGCAACAGCAAGATACCAGTCTTGATTGCATGACTCATGATACACTACTAAGGGAGTAAAGTCTATGCTTTTATTCTCATTAATTTGATTTCTTCTAATTATTTTCTGAAAGCTACGTAAATGTGTATAAATATTTGTATTATCTCAATATCCCTTTTATTACAATCACTTCAAAAAGT
>NW_018148449.1:0-200 GCF_001952655.1 Monopterus albus | reverse complement strand
GTGTCAAAGGATGAGTGTTAATGACCAACACAGAGTCCAGTCTGTCTGGTAACAGTCTTCCTCATTCACAGTCAACGGGCTGAAGGCTTTTTGTGACAGCACATGACCAGGTTCCCAGACAGGAAAAGGTTTTATGTCATAATTACATATTTATTACTTTGTGTTATTGTTGTTAATCCAGCTCTGACACAACATGGCTG
>NW_018148448.1:0-200 GCF_001952655.1 Monopterus albus | reverse complement strand
ATATTGCAAAGCTCTGATTTTGGACTTACCTGAGTAAGACCACTGTCCCCTTTGATCCCACTGCTAAGTCAGTCAGACCATCCCCACTAAGATCAGAAGACGACTGACTGATCGATATGCCAAAGAACTTCAGTCCTGCCATGACTTCAGAGCCAGTGATTCTCTGTGTATGCAGAAGTATTTTAGTTAATCAAATTGAA
>NW_018148447.1:0-200 GCF_001952655.1 Monopterus albus | reverse complement strand
GGGTTTCATGATGCACCACCAGTTACACTTTACTTCATGGTTGTTTCACCTGTTTGCGTAACATTAGCTACCACATACCATGATCATTTATCAACTCTCAAGTATCATGGCTTAGTAATGTAATGGAAGCTAGCCAGCTGCACAGACAGACGGTGTACATGGATCAGCACCACGGACAGAGATGGTGCACTCAAAATCAA
>NW_018148446.1:0-200 GCF_001952655.1 Monopterus albus | reverse complement strand
TATTGCATGAGACCCAACATGCAAATTACCGCAGTGCTGCATTTGGTCTGTTTCTTCGCTGCAGAACCTCATTGTAACTTCTTAATGAAAATGAACATATGCCATCTCACTGTTTAGCGCCAAAAAATGTGTCGCAAAACCTTAATATCTCCCTTAAGCTCAAACATTAAAGTGTAGATGTAATATTTTCATGTTTATTT
>NW_018148445.1:0-200 GCF_001952655.1 Monopterus albus | reverse complement strand
TGAAGGAGGAACCTTTTTGGGATGTACTTCCAGAGGCTGTAGAGGAGACATGACATCGGCTTAAGTGAAACATTACTCTGAGTTAATGCTCCCCATGCCCGTTACAGTACCTGCAATAAAACAACAACATCAAATGAGCATAAACTTGCAAAAAAGAGAATTTCAGCTGTGCTGCAGTCTTTTCTCTAGCATTGGTATGT
>NW_018148444.1:0-200 GCF_001952655.1 Monopterus albus | reverse complement strand
TGATTATGATTGAGAGGGAGAGAAACAATCACCTGTGTTGGTCTGATCCTCTGCAGAGGAAGTCAGGCTGTCAGTCACCGGTTCTAGTCTTCTTCTCGGATCTTCACACATGTGCCTGATCAACTCTGCAGCTAACTGTATGGCCATTCCCCAGATTATTATATATTATATTATCCAGATCTTGACGTCCAACCAGGCCC
>NW_018148443.1:0-200 GCF_001952655.1 Monopterus albus | reverse complement strand
ATGGTCTCCTTGCTGCAGCTGCACAAACACTGCGTTGCCTCCATTGTCAGCGGTATCATGTGATACTTTGTGGTCATGGACTCTTGCCACAAGCTGGTTGTTCTTCATGAGCGATAGAAATACAGTGTTTTCACCTCCAGCATGACAAAAGAAGGAGAAGTAGTAAATGCCTGTAACCGGTGCAGTGAAGATACCTGTGG
>NW_018148442.1:0-200 GCF_001952655.1 Monopterus albus | reverse complement strand
TTTTATGCCCATTCAAGGAGATCCTTATCACGTAATACTTGATTTTGGTAGAAAAAAGTCCCGTGAGTGAGTTTGCGAGACTGCTAATCTGTCTGTCCAACTGTCTATTCTTTCTTAGTACTTATGCAGTTTACAGTGGTCAAGGTGGTAGTTTACGACTCTGAACTCCTAATAATGCTTGAAACAATGGGTATTTCATT
>NW_018148441.1:0-200 GCF_001952655.1 Monopterus albus | reverse complement strand
AAAATCCTGTGCACTCACAAACTGTTTAACCCTTGACAATAATCGTTTGATATAGGATATATACCATGTCGTATCTGGCACACTTCCATTTAAGCGTACACTCTGCCTATCAAAAAAAAATCATACTATTCACTTCTAAATTGTGTGCGTGCACAGACCTGCATGTGCTTATGAATGCATTTGTTTGGCTATTGTGACAC
>NW_018148440.1:0-200 GCF_001952655.1 Monopterus albus | reverse complement strand
GAAAGCAAATGTGAAACTTGCAGAGTATTTTTATCTTTCTTTTCTGTTTTACACCTTCTCTTTGCAAACAAAACAGACACTACATGTTTGCATGTTAATAAATGGATATGTTGTAACAGTTACATGGCATACTTAATTATGTAGATAGTTTCATAGCTTTTTATTTATATGGCATTTGATTTTTATAGCATCTGTATATT
>NW_018148439.1:0-200 GCF_001952655.1 Monopterus albus | reverse complement strand
CTATCTCACCTGGCCTTATAATTGTGGGTAGCTTTACTGGCCATCCTTGACAGGTTTTGGGGGAAGTTTAAGGAGGTCCACGCTGCTCTCAGGCACTGGCTGACTCACCAGAGAGATAGATGAATAGAAGAAAAATTGTGTGGGGATGCGTGGATAAAGAAAAGCGGAAGTGGGTAAATAGAACTACAGAAAGGTTTAAA
>NW_018148438.1:0-200 GCF_001952655.1 Monopterus albus | reverse complement strand
TTTGTTTTAAGAGCCGTTTTTGCGTTAAGTCAGGTTTAAGTTTTGAGTTGGGGGTGGGGTTATGTATTGCAGTCTTTTGGTTTTCAGTGTCTGTCCTGATTAAATCTGACCTAATTGTCAAGCCCTACTTTGTCTGCATTTGGGTCTTCTTAGCCAGAATCCTTCTTGTTTAGAATTACTTGGTTCCTGCCCTTTACACC
>NW_018148437.1:0-200 GCF_001952655.1 Monopterus albus | reverse complement strand
TTTTGAAGAGCTAAATGTAACTGATATCACATTGAACGATTAAAGAAATCTAAACTTGTACAATTAAAGACAGAATTTCACTATATTTACACAACTGTGAACTCTTTAATATCAATATGGTGAGAATCAATAATAATTTGATATTATCTTATAAACATAATACACAAATTAGTTATGTAAAATTGAACATTTACCTCCAT
>NW_018148436.1:0-200 GCF_001952655.1 Monopterus albus | reverse complement strand
ACCCTTCATCTCCTTAGAAAACAAACTCTACTGCTTAAAACCAGAGCATTTTCAAGTGCTGCTGTCACATTTGACATAAAACTGTTTGTTGACATAAACTTGATCCTCAGTGTACTACAATACTGACAGTTATTTACCTTTAAGTAAAAGATCATATAAAGTAGCCCAGATAGTGGTATTATTTAATAATTTAATAGGGT
>NW_018148435.1:0-200 GCF_001952655.1 Monopterus albus | reverse complement strand
ATAAACATGATGAAGAAGTAGCCACATGTATAGCGGAGGTATGCCACACTCTAATATTTCCTCCCAGTGCCGCCTCCCCCCTGTGTCCCCCACGTTCTTTCTCAGTAATAATGAATGACCAGGGGTCAGCACACGCTGCTGTTCACATTAATTGATACACTTCAGCAATTACAGCTTAGTTATGTCTCTGCCATGCTGCA
>NW_018148434.1:0-200 GCF_001952655.1 Monopterus albus | reverse complement strand
ATGCACATTGGTCCACGAATGTTATGCACGTCTAATTTCTTACATTGTTGTGAGGGGATTCAGGCCAAACGGGGTCTTCAGCAGCCAGGGCAATACTGCTCATGGCAATGACCAGCAGGATACACATCTCAAAATAACGTAGGGTGCAGATGTAGTGACACGCCCTCCGAAACCTGGGATCAGACAAAGACTTTTTTTTT
>NW_018148433.1:0-200 GCF_001952655.1 Monopterus albus | reverse complement strand
TTTTTAATGCAGTACAGGGCACAGATCATTCTATCCCAACTTTGATTGGTGGCCTGACACTGTAGCTCCACCTCTAGTTGCAGGATGACCACCCCCAGTATTCATGAAATGTCTTCAATCATGATGTGCTGCTAACGGCTTTTTGTCTTGACTTCTTCCTGTCCCCTCGCAGCGCTTTTACTTCTCCCGTGACGATGTGG
>NW_018148432.1:0-200 GCF_001952655.1 Monopterus albus | reverse complement strand
CAGTTTGTGTGTCCTCTCTAATATTTCATATAAATGAATCTGTTCATTCACAGAGATCTTAAACCTGCACAGCCTCTTTCATTTCCGTGGCTCATTAATATAAGCTGAGTTACACGCGACCTGCAACAGAAGCTCTCACACTGTGGCTCTTTACTCCTGGTGTTTTACAATAAGACACAACCGTAAAGAAGCCAATGACA
>NW_018148431.1:0-200 GCF_001952655.1 Monopterus albus | reverse complement strand
TTGTGACTGCACATCACAAAACGTGAACAAGAAGGCCTCCATGTTTCCTGAAAGACGTCATGAGAAGAACTCAGAGGATGCAGCAGAAGATCCAGACCTCTGGTCAGAAATATGGTCCTGTCGCTCTTTTGCATTTAATTACCGATGTTAATGTGGTTAAAATCATCACTGAAATATATTCCAGTTGATGTTCTGACACT
>NW_018148430.1:0-200 GCF_001952655.1 Monopterus albus | reverse complement strand
AGAGCAATTAAATTAAAATTCCACCTTTTCCAAACTGAATGTCAGTGTACTTTTACTGACCTATGAGTGAAATATTATTTACATTTAAAGGCCCAAACTGATTAGTCTATTTGCCTGCTTGCTGTTTAAAAAATCCAGGAGAGGGAGCCAGGTGCACGGATTTGGTGAGGAAAAGCAGAACCATTGCCTGATTTTGCGTG
>NW_018148429.1:0-200 GCF_001952655.1 Monopterus albus | reverse complement strand
CCAAAACTGTGTCTGTAATGAGCTCTGCAGCCTGCAGGGGGCGCTACAGGACCCCACAGCGGTGGTCTGTGTTCACTGCTGACTTTCACTCAGACTATTCTCTCTCATCACACTGATCCTTGTGTCCACCCCTCTGATCGTCATCACTGGTCCTTGTCTCCCTGTTCAGGTCAGGGAGGGGCCAACCCGGCGGCGGTGGC
>NW_018148428.1:0-200 GCF_001952655.1 Monopterus albus | reverse complement strand
TTTTTTTGTTGTTTTTGCTTTGCATTTTATATTCTGGCCTCAGTCAGGGCTAGACCTGGATGCCCTGAACGGCCTGTTTGATGTTCTCCAGCAGTGCCTTGTTCTCCGGGCTCTGGTACTGGTCCTGGTGGGTGTACATGTCTGTCAACGTACTCACATAAGTGTCAAAGTTCTGTTCATTCATTGGCTCCTGTGAAGGG
>NW_018148427.1:0-200 GCF_001952655.1 Monopterus albus | reverse complement strand
AAAAACAGAAAGCAAATCAGAGAGTCTGCTCATGAAAATTAGGCTTTAAATACAAAGACATCCCATTTACCGGAATGTGATCTTTGCAATTTTCTTTTCTTGTGCATTAACTTCTCCTTTAACTTGTGAGGTGATGTTCTGCATTTGCTCTATTTACACCTGTATTCTCTTTTCATTTTCTACATCCAATGGAATTATTT
>NW_018148426.1:0-200 GCF_001952655.1 Monopterus albus | reverse complement strand
CAGAAAATAATGAGGACAGTGGGCAAGAAGGAAATCAGCAACAAGAAGGTGGAGGAAATTCAGTTTCATCTGGTGGTGGGAATATTGTGTGAGGAGCTGCTGGTGCATTGGGGGATATACTGGTCATTGCAGGAGGTGTTGGTACACTGGGAGGTGTTCGTGTACTAGCAGGTGGTGGTGCACTGTGGGGAGGTGATACC
>NW_018148425.1:0-200 GCF_001952655.1 Monopterus albus | reverse complement strand
GCGTTGGCCGACCTGCTCAAGAACAGAAACAAAGTCTAAGGCGGTGTTGGTGGTCTGGCCAACCTGCTCGAAAACAGGAACAGGAACCCCGGGCCCAGCTTGTTGGCATGCTGACTCCCTTGGGCCCTGGTGGGGATGCTGTTGTCGGCACACCTGTGTCTTCTGGAGTCAGAGGGAACAGCACCATGAGCAGGCCAGGG
>NW_018148424.1:0-200 GCF_001952655.1 Monopterus albus | reverse complement strand
CAAACAGACCTTTATTCTTCTTTATCCCCCAGGTTGGTGATTCAGAGGGTGCAGATATGCCCATATCGTTTTTGGCATAGACTCGGAAATGACATTCCCTCCCGTGCATGATGTTACAGACAGTGAACTTGTTATTGAAGAGTCTGTCAGCCACTGTGGTCCATGTGCATTTGGTAGAGTCCAGCTTGGACACTGTGTAG
>NW_018148423.1:0-200 GCF_001952655.1 Monopterus albus | reverse complement strand
CATTAAGTCCTTGCTGTGTTTTAACACATGAGGGTGTATTGGTCAGGGTGTGAGGGGCCGCAGGGGGAGCATTATAGGTGTGTATGATATGGGCACGCTGTGGCAAGTAAATGTGGGCGGCTTCATTCATGTTTCTAGCACGGAAGTCTCCTTTATGTTTTGGTTAGCTTTGTTGCTAATGTAGCCTACTCTATGTTAGC
>NW_018148422.1:0-200 GCF_001952655.1 Monopterus albus | reverse complement strand
TCGCTGAATGAGCAACAATCTGCACGATTCTCATTCAACAAACTATTCAGCCAACATTCATGTCCTGTATGAAAGCTTTTCCTTCTGTTTGCCATCAGCTCTACTGAACATGTCTGTTTCCATGAAATTACTAAGGTAGCAGTCTGTGAAAGCTCTAATGTTCCACAGATGGAACAGTGGGTGCTAAAACATATAGACAG
>NW_018148421.1:0-200 GCF_001952655.1 Monopterus albus | reverse complement strand
CGGTCATGACCCAAAGCTCATGACCACGTTTTTTTAAAGGCTTTAATTTTTGCTAAATTGATTTATCACCTTTTAATACTTTTTAAGACCCACAGATACTGTGAATATCCTGCATGGAGGTTAGATGAATTCCCAGTGCTAAATTGTTCACAACTCTTTTGCCTTGTGTCAAAGTGACAACCTACCAGAGATGGACCATG
>NW_018148420.1:0-200 GCF_001952655.1 Monopterus albus | reverse complement strand
TTTGCAAAACTGCTCAAGCTTTGTCAGATTGCATGGGGATAGTATGCGAACAGCTTTTTTCAAGGCCTGCCACAAATTCTAAATTGGATTGAGGTCTGGGCTCTGACTGCGCCACTCCAGTACGTTAACATTGTTGTCTTTGAACCATTTATGTGTAGCTCTCCCTGCATGCTTGGGGTCATTATCTTGATGGAAAATAA
>NW_018148419.1:0-200 GCF_001952655.1 Monopterus albus | reverse complement strand
TAGGGTCAATGTGCTTATAGAATTCAATGTCACAGAGTTTTACCAGCGACCAGAAAGCCAGTTTCAGTTTTAGAGCAATGCTGTCGTAAGATTCGAATACAACGGATATTCTATAATAAGGTAAGCATGCGTTTCTTCCAATGAAACGATTATTGTATGCACGTCATGCAATAGCTTTGAGTGACGTTAGCACGCGGCTA
>NW_018148418.1:0-200 GCF_001952655.1 Monopterus albus | reverse complement strand
GGTACAAATGCAAAAAGGTATTACAAAGGTTTATACTTTGTCAAACTCACTATTATTATTAAAATTACATTATTTTCTGATGTATTAATATCATCATAGACTTTATTTACCATTGTTTTTTTTTTTCAAGTGCTACTAGTAGTATAACTATGAAAAACTGTGTCAAGTTTGAGTTTCAGAGGATTCCAGTTTGCCCAGGC
>NW_018148417.1:0-200 GCF_001952655.1 Monopterus albus | reverse complement strand
AGTAAGCTTTTATTTGAGGTTGTTTACATCCAGCTAAGATGAACAGTTTATGAGTTACGGTCATTTTTATACTCAATTTCCCTAAATGTTATGGATAAAAAGCAACTTGCTCAGGGGTGCTTAGGCTCTTTCCACCTTCAGCCTCATTCATCCTTCAATCTGAAAGCCAGTGCTTTACAGCTCATTATTTTACATCCAAA
>NW_018148416.1:0-200 GCF_001952655.1 Monopterus albus | reverse complement strand
GACCTAGATGGGACAGTGGTCGTGATGCATGACATTCTAGTTTATGGGTCCAATAAAGAGGAGCATGATCGCCGCCTGGAGGATGTGCTACAGACAATAAGAGCATCAGGTCTCAAGTTAAACAAGCCAAATGCCACATTGGGAAAACCGAATTACAATACTTTGGACATGTAATCAGTGAGAATGGGATTAAACCAGAC
>NW_018148415.1:0-200 GCF_001952655.1 Monopterus albus | reverse complement strand
ATCTGTTAGTAAAATATTTATGCAGGTCAACAGCTGCAAGCTGCACCTTACAACTGTAAAATTAGGCCTACCGGAGAGAGTCCAGAGGATGGTGAGTCATGAGGAACACACTAAATGATAAGCTTATGAAGTTAAATACTTACTCCAGTGTGCGCTTCACTGTTTATCACGTTCCTGTTTTACAGACTGACTCTCAAGAG
>NW_018148414.1:0-200 GCF_001952655.1 Monopterus albus | reverse complement strand
CAGGTAAGGTATGCAGCAGTCATCCCTGAGGGTGTCAAGCATTTCCTCCATACTTCTCTGAAAGGCTGCCGGCGCATTGGACAGGCCAAAGGGTATCCTGACCCATTCATATAAACCCCAGGGGGTGTTAAAGGCAGTCACGTGTCTGGACCCTTCAGCAATGAAGCCTTGATGGTAGGCTTTCCCCTGATCTAGGATGG
>NW_018148413.1:0-200 GCF_001952655.1 Monopterus albus | reverse complement strand
CAACAACAACACATGACAAATCTCTGTGCACTTCACCGTTAACACTCTCCATCTCAGCAAACAACGTCCCACTGTTCTCTCCTGTGACTTTTATAGGTCACCATGTGATCAAAGCTATGGAGTCAGTTCACATTCACTCAGCTGTTTCACATATTACTATAAGCAATGCTCATGTTTTATGTGTGAACCAGCCCCAGTCA
>NW_018148412.1:0-200 GCF_001952655.1 Monopterus albus | reverse complement strand
TACTAATAGGGTGAGATAAGAGCTGCTGCGAAAAAACCGACGGAGTAACACTTAGAGACACAGACCAGGCAGAAAACACAGACGCTGAATGAACAGGACGTTGAACAGGCCTGCCTGGCTACATTCCAGCTGCAGTGACTTTTTGCCTTTGTAGAATTAAACATAGCCACTTTACTTCTGATTGGTGTAACATCGTTAAC
>NW_018148411.1:0-200 GCF_001952655.1 Monopterus albus | reverse complement strand
GGGCTCCACATAAACAGTACTTGGTGACGTACAATAGAGAATTGTCTGTTGTATCCTCTCTGGGTACGTGTATTGATGCCTTGCATCTACGTCTGAGGCATACTGACTTGATGAATGCGCTGTATGCTGGCATGGTGCTGTATTGCTGTAGCATGTGTCCTTGTCTGGCTCAAGTGTATCTCTGCAGTAACGTGGATCAC
>NW_018148410.1:0-200 GCF_001952655.1 Monopterus albus | reverse complement strand
TGTTACCTGAGTTGATCCATAGCCTCCGCCCACTTTCTGCTGTTTGTTGAACCATCTCACAACCGGTCTGGCTTTCTCAAGGTCCTTTATTAACAGAAGCCAAGACAAGGGCTGAAATCTCTGTGGTTGGCTGTGCACTGGGTTTCTTAAAGTATCTTTAGTAGGAGACGAGAGGTCCTGCTTCTGTTGTGGTCATGCTT
>NW_018148409.1:0-200 GCF_001952655.1 Monopterus albus | reverse complement strand
AGCAATAATAATAAACTAAACCATATAATAACACTGTTACTATCCACTCTACACCAGTTACACACTATTTGATGGGTGATTTTCTAAGATTTCCAAAGTTACACTTCTAAGCATTTTCATAAAGGTGCATTCCTCTTTGTTATGTCAAGAATTAAATGGCGTATAGTTCAGTTTTTGCAATGTGAGTCTGGCCTTTCCTC
>NW_018148408.1:0-200 GCF_001952655.1 Monopterus albus | reverse complement strand
TAAACTGTGACCTGCTGGACATCGAAGTTGCGAGAACCCCAGTAATTGTGTCCCACGTGGCAACCATTTTACCCGGGCTACATATATTTTATATATATAAAAAGCAGGCCTTTCCTCAGGTGATGATTCAGTGTTGCTGTTTCCCCAGGCAGCTGAAGAATGCACGCTAATTAAAACCATACTATTATTTACAATAAACA
>NW_018148407.1:0-200 GCF_001952655.1 Monopterus albus | reverse complement strand
GTAGTAACTTGACCTTTATTGTGAAAAGACGCTGGTTTATGTATTCAGACTGCACTGTTTTAAACTAAAGGGATAATGTGTCTGATAACAATTTGCCGATATAAAGTAAGGTGGTTTCTTTGGGTCTGACTAACTGTTAACAGCTTGACACTGATGTTAGAGGACTGTTACACACTTGTTCTTCATCTGCAGTGGAGATG
>NW_018148406.1:0-201 GCF_001952655.1 Monopterus albus | reverse complement strand
TATCTAAATTATTACTTGAATCTAGCTTTGGATATTTTCTGTGATGGGCTGTTGTTACTGTCACTTTTTGAACTGTAAACTTGGATGAATATACAGTAATAGGCTATTTAAATATCTGAGTAGGATTCCTCGTGATGAGCTTGATTGTGATCATTCTCCTTTATGAAACATCACTGTTAATGACAAAAAGGAAACAAAACA
>NW_018148405.1:0-201 GCF_001952655.1 Monopterus albus | reverse complement strand
GGTCTCATCTTCATCATTTTCACAGTTCTTGTGATATGGAGGCTCAACAGAACCTGTAAAACATTTAGCGCCTGTGGAAGTTTGCTGAGTTCAGTGTGTGGGGCTTCCTGGGAACATCTGGCCTAACGAGGCCAAACAGGAAAACGAGCGCTCCTAAAGTGAACACGTTTTCCTGCAGGACTCCTAATGTAGGTCATCAGG
>NW_018148404.1:0-201 GCF_001952655.1 Monopterus albus | reverse complement strand
AGAGTCAGCTAAAAGATAACAACCACATACGGACTTTCACTGTGAACATAAATATCACCATGTTACTGGCAGTCAGAAGATGTTACTGCAGTTTTAGCTTGAAGAGACTCGCCCTGCTCCTGAGCTGCCGCTGCACTGGGTGTAGAAGGCACAACGTGTCCCCACACTTGTTTTGTGGTTGTTGTCAGAACCTGAGAATTT
>NW_018148403.1:0-201 GCF_001952655.1 Monopterus albus | reverse complement strand
GTTTGTACTAAACCAATTATTGTACTGTTGTGGGAAATGTTACATACAGTAACTTTCATTCTGCTTTATTTTTCAATATTTAAACTATAAATATAATGTATTTACCAATGGAGTCCTTGCAATGTAAAAATAATAGCTTATTAAATGAAAATGTTTTAATAAGCTATTCTTAAGAATAATCAGTTATGTGCATCATAGCTG
>NW_018148402.1:0-201 GCF_001952655.1 Monopterus albus | reverse complement strand
ACAGATTTAGAGGTATTGTTAGCCAGAAAACTACCAAGATGTTAACCAGTGACAAAAAGCAAATAGATGAATTTAACCACAAAAAATGTGTAATGTAAATGCAAATGGAAAAAAATGACAGTATTCTACAAAAAAAGAATGAATGATTTCAGGTTTATAGCTGAACTTAACATAATGTAACAATTTAAAGTTAACACAGGG
>NW_018148401.1:0-201 GCF_001952655.1 Monopterus albus | reverse complement strand
TTTTGCATCTGTCAGGAAAATACAAAGTATGAATGCACACTTACATTGGCAATGTCCCTCTCCAAGTCCATAACTCGTGCCACCTCCTCTCTGATGTGGGTTTCATTGATATCCAGTCTCCGGTCAGTGCGGATCAGTTTAGCCAGATCAATCATGAACTGCTCGTAAGCTTGACA
Organism: Monopterus albus; assembly: GCF_001952655.1. Lineage (NCBI taxonomy): Eukaryota > Metazoa > Chordata > Actinopteri > Synbranchiformes > Synbranchidae > Monopterus > Monopterus albus. The sequence goes on along the minus strand of NW_018148401.1, from coordinate 25 downwards.
TGCCTGTCAAACACACACTCATTTA
>NW_018148400.1:0-201 GCF_001952655.1 Monopterus albus | reverse complement strand
TACTGTATGTGTGTATTTTCTTTACAGGCATTGATCTGGCTTTCATTGAAAATGGTTTCATCTACCATACCAAGTACGACACTCCAGACAGGATCCTGACGGATTCGATACAGAGAGCTGGTATGCATGTCACAACACATGCATCCACCCATTAGGTGTTACATTTAACTGCTGTGGTGGAAACAGCTGCCACAAACACAG
>NW_018148399.1:0-201 GCF_001952655.1 Monopterus albus | reverse complement strand
ATGTCTCTTGAAACATTTGAGGACGCCTGCTTAGATTATACTTTTTTTTTTTTTAAAGGCATGCACTTAGTTAGTTCATTCGTTCATTGTCCACCTGGCTCTGCTTTGTCCAGTTAGAGACTATACCGTTACCTTTTGCAGCTGTCATGTACTATCAGTGGTGATAAATTAAGTTCTATATTTAGGACCTTATTAAGTGTA
>NW_018148398.1:0-201 GCF_001952655.1 Monopterus albus | reverse complement strand
AAAGTGTTAAACGACTATTTCTTAACCTGAGTTTATAACTCCCCACTGTTGGTTGCCTCAGAGGTCCTGGCGCACTGTTCCAGTGGACAGCGACGGGTAATAAAACAGGTTTCTGCCCCCATAATGGTAACATGTCTTGTGCTGTGTCATTACAGTACTCTGACATCAGATTAAAGGTAAAGTGAAAAAATCATTTATTGA
>NW_018148397.1:0-201 GCF_001952655.1 Monopterus albus | reverse complement strand
AAACAGCAGCTCTTTGTGCGTTATTGTGTGCATTGTGTATGGCATAACTAATGTTAACAAGTTTGTCAGTACACAAAACATTTCACAATGGCTAAGCACAAACAGAATTTCTAAGAAAATCAACAGTGCCCCAATTAATCGTGTGAATAATTTGCCAATATGCACAATAAAGAAAAGAGGAACTGGCACACATTTTATCAT
>NW_018148396.1:0-201 GCF_001952655.1 Monopterus albus | reverse complement strand
AATAACCTTTGCTATTTTCATATTGTATATTGTATACTGTTATCCTTCCATGCAGGAGTGCGGTGATCTTTTCATAAATAGGCTCAAGATAAATGCAGGAAGCTGCAGCAGAGTATGGAGTGGCAAAGATAGGAGCATTAAATAGATTGAAATTGGAGAGCACTCTCATTCTGAGGCAGCACAGAGAATTGCAGCTCTGTT
>NW_018148395.1:0-201 GCF_001952655.1 Monopterus albus | reverse complement strand
TTTATTTAATTAAAATAAATGCACAAAAGTGAATGGTTATGGAAATACAACCAGTAAAACATTTTATTTCTTTGCCAATAGACCTGCTATTTTTTGGATGAACTTAAAGGAATACTTTACTGATTTTCAAAGATGTTTTCATAATTTCCACACAGCACTGGGACAAAAGTTGTCAACAGCAAAACCCAATAACAAGAAATG
>NW_018148394.1:0-201 GCF_001952655.1 Monopterus albus | reverse complement strand
GAGAACCCCCAGTGGTCACGCGCATCAAAAGCTAGTTTTGGCGTAGAAGCTTTGTGACAGGATCACAGTTCTGGACAATGAACCATTTCAGTTGAAACACCAGTCACATGTGCATAATTATTAATGATGTCTGTAAACGTTATTCAAGAGTGGAAAATGTGCAAACCAGACTCTTTTAAATGCTTAAATACGGTTCCTAAA
>NW_018148393.1:0-201 GCF_001952655.1 Monopterus albus | reverse complement strand
GAGGACAGGATTGAGCCGTAGACAGTTTCCAGTTCAAAGTAAGAATAAAACCTTTACATCGCTGACTGTGATATTATGCACTCCTAAATGTTGACGTTCTGGGTGGGGGTCGCGATATCATTTAATCCTAGCAGAGGGTCACATTCCTACCAAAGGTTACAAACCGCTGTCGTACAGTATGTTGTGTAGCAGGCTACAGAC
>NW_018148392.1:0-201 GCF_001952655.1 Monopterus albus | reverse complement strand
TTATTTAAGGACAGATGATTAGGTCTTGTGGCACCTGTTCATTCCACCTCTCCAATAAATGCCAGGAGAAGTGCTACTTAACACTGTCTCTCAAACTCAGAGAGGATTAGGGGCAGGGGATGGAGTGCTGATAACTTCCTCTGGCACTGGGCGCTGGCACAGTACAACAGGTAGGGCAGGAGAGACGGTGAGAAGGCAAGC
>NW_018148391.1:0-201 GCF_001952655.1 Monopterus albus | reverse complement strand
AGGAACGGACATTGAAAGGCTTGTTATACATTAAGTTAAGCTCCTCCTAATCCTAACCACAACAGCATCTGTCTGAAGCAGCAGGTAGCTGGTATTTAAGTAAGTGAAATTTGTATCAGGTGTGACTTGTAGGGGCAAGGTTTAAGCCCTCATTTCCACCGTATGTGGCTGCACTGCATTCCGTCTGTGATCCAGTTTTGA
>NW_018148390.1:0-201 GCF_001952655.1 Monopterus albus | reverse complement strand
CACTGAACTCCTTTCTCATGCACTCCTTACTCCCACTTCTCTCGCCAGCTTCTCTTTCAGCACTGCGCTGGCTTCTCTTTGTCACAGCCTCTCACTTATCCTCCTTTTCTATTGCTGTTTCCTACTTTTGCCATTGATCAGATTTTGTCATTTTGGGAAACATGCTTTCTTCACTTTCTGGCAGTGAGTTAGATGATCTGA
>NW_018148389.1:0-201 GCF_001952655.1 Monopterus albus | reverse complement strand
CTTTAATACCAGGATGCTGGTATCTGTTTGTAAAGAACTAAGGGACCCTATCTTTGTTTAGTTACGTGTAAATAGGCAAAGCTGTGGCAAAGGCAAGACAGTGTAAAGCCAGTAGGCCCATAGCACAGGGATTTGCAAGGGGTGGGGGTGGGGGGGCATCTACTGTATTAGTTTAGAGCTAATTTGAATTTTTGCAGTATT
>NW_018148388.1:0-201 GCF_001952655.1 Monopterus albus | reverse complement strand
GTGGCCCACCCTGTAGTTCATGCACAAAAAGGCTCACACATGGCTCAGAGTTAGATCACAGATGATAAATATGCAGTTGTCTGTCAATATATGGAGTAAACATACAAGTGAAGATCAAAATGAGGCTCAACAAGAAGTAAAAATCTGTCAGATTGATTAGAGGAAGTTGATTTGAGAAACTGGTGAAGAAAAGCCTTTGTT
>NW_018148387.1:0-201 GCF_001952655.1 Monopterus albus | reverse complement strand
TTAAGGTGTGTGCATTGCGGATTGTGTAATCCCTGAAAGGAAATTATTGATTTGTGACAGCAGGATGTATAAATAAATGTTATTAGATTTGCTTTGATTTACTCCCTGTCCCATTTTCTCCTGTATTATCTGTCTATCTGGCTCATGTTCCAACAACTCCTGCAGATCTCGTCCGGTACACTTTGTTCTTTCTGGTAGTAA
>NW_018148386.1:0-201 GCF_001952655.1 Monopterus albus | reverse complement strand
TGTGTGTGTGTGTGTGTGTGTTCGTCCCAACAACAACATTGTTGTTGTTTGAGCCATCAGCTACTGATCATATGAGAACTGCTCTTGAGCGTTTTTTAAGCAAGGACTGGAGTGTGTGTTTGCCACAGTGTAGCTCTATCCTGTGCATGTGACATGTTGGCTGTTTGTGTATGTGTATGGCATGATTATTTTGTGAAGGAC
>NW_018148385.1:0-201 GCF_001952655.1 Monopterus albus | reverse complement strand
TTGGTGAGGGGACTCAACCATAACAACATGTTAAACATTAATGGCCTAACAACTATTTTCTGGAGTGATGCATCATTTTACAGTGATAATTTAAAATCCCAAAATAGGAATTCAGGACTGTTGGTTTATCTTGGCAAAAGTACAAGAGGGGGTTTGCATCCAGTATCTATATTCATACTTTTAAACAGATGGAGTTACTGT
>NW_018148384.1:0-201 GCF_001952655.1 Monopterus albus | reverse complement strand
CGGCTCCTCGGTGACTTTGGGGACGGCTGAGAGAAGACACACAAGCTCATGACACAAAACCTGAACCAAGTCAGGGAAATGAGGTTCCACAAACACCTCAGACGTTCTTATAGTTTTATTTTTAACATTACCACTGTTTGTCTGGGCCATTGTTGCTCTTTACATTCCAGAAGTGTGTCTGTATTCTCTTCCTAGAGTGAA
>NW_018148383.1:0-201 GCF_001952655.1 Monopterus albus | reverse complement strand
TTCAGGGACTAAGGGGTAGAAAATGAAAGAAAAGAACGCATTGATTCAAATGTGCTGATTATAAATGATAAACAGGATGTTGCCGTTATGGGTCACTGAGTGTAGACTGATGGAAAAAACAGGAATGTTATCCATTTAAAATTATATCGACAACATAACATTGTTGGAAAGAAACAGACTTAACTGTTTCTGAGGAGACAA
>NW_018148382.1:0-201 GCF_001952655.1 Monopterus albus | reverse complement strand
TATTGAATGCATGGTCAAGGACCACCTACAATGCCTTCACAGATCACTGGTCGAAAAGCCCTGGTTTAAACAAACGATATGTTTAGGGTGCTGGTACGTAGGGACTGTTATCTTTAGGTAGAGCTAGGTTGGCTGTTTCCTCTCTGGTTGTAACACACCTAACTATGTTATGAGCATGGTAAATGGTCTTATGCTTGTATA
>NW_018148381.1:0-201 GCF_001952655.1 Monopterus albus | reverse complement strand
TGTTCACAAGTATGTGTTTTACAAATAATGTGAGTGCAGTATTATTTTATATATGGCTGCATGTACTATTTGGTGCAGATTACATCCCAACATCAAGATTTTCTAAAAGGAGCTAAGGCCCTTTTCATAACATTTGTTAGGAATTAAGGTGATTATGACACCTGGCTGCATCTGCATCAGTGATGCTGTGAGTTTACTGGT
>NW_018148380.1:0-201 GCF_001952655.1 Monopterus albus | reverse complement strand
CTAACCTGTTTTACACTGATGCCTGTCATTTCCTGTTGCGCCCACAGCAGCCACACTGAGCGTCCGTCCTGACAGGACTCAGTTCTTTCGCTATGAGACCATCACTGTGAGCTGTGCAGCACCAGGTAACTTCAGCGGCTGGACAGTGAAGAGAAACACGTCCTCTGGGTCACTGCATTCATGTGGGGACCAGTGGGGTCG
>NW_018148379.1:0-201 GCF_001952655.1 Monopterus albus | reverse complement strand
ACTTTACCCTCCTTTTATGAGCCAAAAACATACAAAAACATACGCACACCTGTTTTCCCTATAATCTTTTTGGTCAACATAGACAGACTAATATAAAACAAAGACTGTGTGCCTCTCCTGCTGCCTTGGTTTTCTTCAGATACTGATCCTTTTTGTTTCAGGTCCATCCTTACTATTACAGTGTCAGGTTATTCCTCTTAT
>NW_018148378.1:0-201 GCF_001952655.1 Monopterus albus | reverse complement strand
GGAGTGAGGAAAATAATCCACAGCTTAATTGTGTTTTCCCAGTACTGTCTGGATGCTAATAAGGCCCATGTAGGCTGACATGTTTCTGAAATTGATGCCTTTGAAGCACATTTTGCTACTTTTCATTCAAGTTCTGAAGACGTACATGCTTAAATTAAAGCTCCTCCAATTGTCTGTAAAAGCCATTGCCAGACAGCTTGA
>NW_018148377.1:0-201 GCF_001952655.1 Monopterus albus | reverse complement strand
ATTTTATTTTTGTCACTTTTGGAAATTTGCCTAAAACTTTAGATTGAGAATATACTGTAATTCATGCCTGGTAGTTACTAATGACTCTACAATAACCTGCACCCGTGCTGTGTATATAGTTTCATCTAAGCATGTGGTCCGTTGTACATCAATTTCAAGAGTTTAATTCCCCAGTTCAACCTGTCAGCTCTTTTGAAGAAA
>NW_018148376.1:0-201 GCF_001952655.1 Monopterus albus | reverse complement strand
ACTTGTTACATGAATTAATCAACGATCCACTGTGAGAAACGTTAGTAAAAGATGTGATGCAGCCAGTGAGAGCAGAACATACTTATTACTAAACTGTAAACATAATACAGAGGATACGTACAGTGAGTGTCAAAGAACAAATGTAAAATATTTAAACACATGAAGTGTTGACATGATTTACAGGAACACAGTCCAGACCTG
>NW_018148375.1:0-201 GCF_001952655.1 Monopterus albus | reverse complement strand
AACAAAACTGACTGTTCTTGGTGAGTAAACCATCAAACCGTCTTCTGATGAATTCACGTCCAACAGAAACAGATACAGTAAATACAGGCTGGTTGTTGATACTTCATGTTCCATAAAACTTGGAAAATCCTGTCTGTAGTGCAGCAAATACAGGTTTTTAGGTTTAAAGACAAGTGATGTTTAATACAATAACTATTCAAA
>NW_018148374.1:0-201 GCF_001952655.1 Monopterus albus | reverse complement strand
TAAACTCATTTGGAATTCCACGTGGCTACAGAGAACAGAAAAGTATCAGGACGCAGCAAACAAACAAGCATTGGGCAGGTTCATGTGACTGCTCATCAGAAACCAATAGCAGAGCTCTGAAGCCAGGGATACCTGTAGAAATGTAGAGGGTGAAAAAGAGGACAAACTACACAAGAGAGGAGGCACAAAGTTAGTGACATG
>NW_018148373.1:0-201 GCF_001952655.1 Monopterus albus | reverse complement strand
TTGGTATATTTTGGTGCTAATACTTTATCATTTTTACTTAGGTAATATTTCGATTGCGGTATGAGTATATTTACACTATTTCTACTTTTACTTAAGTGAATAATTGGAGTACTTCTTCCGCCTCTGCATGGTAATGGACAACTTTCCATTAAACTTAATGAGCCTCAAGATGAAAAAGTAATAGCTGAATGAAAATGAAAG
>NW_018148372.1:0-201 GCF_001952655.1 Monopterus albus | reverse complement strand
TTGTATCCTGTAATTATAGAATAGGTAGCCTGTAGTTAAATACTAACTACCATGTAAAAGTTGCTCTCAACTGAAAGGGCATCTATCATATACCTACAACACATAATATCAGAATACACCCCCATTACTAAGTAAGTACTTATAGTACATTCAGGCCAAGTTTCTTCCAAATGAAAGCTCGTTGGGTAAATGGTATAATAG
>NW_018148371.1:0-201 GCF_001952655.1 Monopterus albus | reverse complement strand
TGACCAGAACTTCTACGTGGCGGCCGTTGAGGGTGGCGAGTACATCCTGAAGATCATGAACTCAGAGCACACTATGAACCCCAACCTGATTGAGGTGCAGACATATGCCATGTCCTTCCTGCAGCAGAACGGACTCCCTTGCCAGACAGTCCTGCCTACTAGCTCAGGACATCTCATGAGTCTGGAAGAAATGGGTATGAG
>NW_018148370.1:0-201 GCF_001952655.1 Monopterus albus | reverse complement strand
AGGGAAGCAGATGTCAACTCCTCACTCCTCCACAGTGGAAAGTGGATGATGCATGTAATACAATATTTTCAAGAATTTAAACGTTGCTGGACTAAACCCTTTTTGTTTGTTTTGATGTTTGGCCATGTAGTCATTTTTCTTCAGGATTTCCCACAGTGATCTGATTTGTTCCACTGTAACTGTTGGGAAACCTGCATCCTG
>NW_018148369.1:0-201 GCF_001952655.1 Monopterus albus | reverse complement strand
TTGTGTTGTGTTACAAAAACAAACATTTATTTAGAAGCACAGCTCTGCTGTTCTCATCAACAAAATTACATCTTTAATACATATTAAAAACTATGCAATAAAAAATTAATCTCCATATTTTTGGACAATATATTCATATATCTTGACATTGGAAATTGGACATTGTAAACATGTAGTTGTGCAACCTTTGCTCAAGAAGCC
>NW_018148368.1:0-201 GCF_001952655.1 Monopterus albus | reverse complement strand
TGGCGCTGTGGAGGCACCATCCTCAATGAACAGTGGGTGCTCACTGCTGCACATTGCTGGGATGAGTAAGTGTACATTTGTCTGTGTTTTCAGAATCATAAAATCCTTTTTTCTTTGACATGTTCTTAATCATCTTCCACAGAAGTGACATCAGTGATTACTAGTGTAGCAATCCACTGCATGCCTTTTATTTAGCCAATG
>NW_018148367.1:0-201 GCF_001952655.1 Monopterus albus | reverse complement strand
GACAATACAGTAGGTCACAGTTGTTTTCACTTTGTTTCACTGTGGTAAAATATATCATGACAAACTGGTCGATGCTGAATCTGATGTTTTGTCACCATAATCAATAAAGAAGCTACAATGTCAGGTCTGGTGATGAACACGAAGAACGAGATGCAAATGGCCACAAACACAGGTGAGGGGCTGTAGAGGGAGCTACCATGC
>NW_018148366.1:0-201 GCF_001952655.1 Monopterus albus | reverse complement strand
TTTTTTTTACAGGAAGGATTACTAGATGTTGTCTGTAATTTTTTGCTTGCTAAACATCCAACTACAAAAACGGCTTTATCTCTTCTTACACAAGGCCAATGAGACATCAGCATTGTTCTGGACAGGTACATTTTTCGATTTCTAGTGACACGCTGTACAGCTACTTTACCCTATAGTATAAAATGTTAAAATACAATACAA
>NW_018148365.1:0-201 GCF_001952655.1 Monopterus albus | reverse complement strand
ATTTGCTATCAGACATATTGTTACTGAAATCTTTGGTCAAGTTAACCATAGGCCGACTCTGTGGGTAGGTTACATCTCATGGGTGGTACTAAGACATAAGAAAATATGCAAGTGAGGGAAACTATGGTGCTTATAAAAGACTGGAGATGCACCTTGTGCCTGCATTTAAGTCCAGTCTCACAAAACCTTTCTTTCATACTG
>NW_018148364.1:0-201 GCF_001952655.1 Monopterus albus | reverse complement strand
GTAGTCCATACAGACTAATTCCAAAGGATAAGTTGTTTTGATGTTCACCATAGGTGCTGCTCGCTGGGGCTGGGCTTTCCTCCTGAAGCATCTCTCACAGGCCTGACATTTCTTCTCAACTGATGCCTTCATCCTGGGCCAATAAACTCTGGCACGAGCAAGGCTGAGCACACGCTCGGGTCCCAAATGGCCAATCTCATC
>NW_018148363.1:0-201 GCF_001952655.1 Monopterus albus | reverse complement strand
AAAAAAGACCATGCATGCTCACCATGAATGGGTTATTGGACATGCCAGGACCAGCCGTGGGCTGCCCAAAGGGGGTCATGGAGGGCTTGTTCTGACCATAGACTGGGAATGCAGGGCCTAAAGGTTACAGAGGGAAAAGGGGTTTAACAACTGGTTGAGTCTGTTCTCCAGCACTTAAGCAATACAAATTTTTATTCATTC
>NW_018148362.1:0-201 GCF_001952655.1 Monopterus albus | reverse complement strand
GTCACTGTGTCCTCATGTCCTCCCCACGCTTGTGATTTTGGCTGGTTGGCGGAGACAATCAACCTAATAAAGTAAATTCTAGTTGATTTTTAAGTTGTTTGCAAGAATTTCTAACACTATGTTTTGACTTTATCATTATGTGTTTTGGGGTGTAGCTTTAACTGAAACAAATGTCAGTTTAATCTATTTTATATTAAATGT
>NW_018148361.1:0-201 GCF_001952655.1 Monopterus albus | reverse complement strand
GAAATCACAGTTTCTTTATTTTCTCCAGACGCACAGATGTGAACTCAGTGACAAACTGGAATGCTCCTCTGGTTTGGGAGGGAACCTTTGATCCAGTGGTTATTGATGCAATCTATAAGAAAATGGACCCAAGAGTTGCTGTGGTGGTGTTTGCTGTTGGCAAGTAGGTACAGTTATAGGAGTGAGGTTTGCCCTGACCCA
>NW_018148360.1:0-201 GCF_001952655.1 Monopterus albus | reverse complement strand
TGTGTTAGTGTGCATACATGTGGACATACAGTTTGTGTGTTGTCTTTGTAAATGTGCAGTATGTGTGAATGTAGATTGAGAGAGCATGCCAGCATGTATGTGCTTGTTTTTGTTTGTGTGTAGTGTAGGTGTGGTGTGCATGTATGTGTTATTATGTAGACTCTGCATGTGTGTATAGTTAGCCACTGTATACTTGTGTGT
>NW_018148359.1:0-201 GCF_001952655.1 Monopterus albus | reverse complement strand
TAAACATGCTTACCTACCTGGTAACAAAACCGTTTTCTTACATCCCTGCTCTAATCTTGACCAAATGAAACACAATGGGGATAGCACCCCTAAAGCCTAGTAGAGCTAGACAGTGAATGTACCCGAGGCATGAATGCAAATGTTGTGAACTACAACCTGGCCCAGTCTCCAGGGAGCGACAGGTGTCTCTAAATAAATCCA
>NW_018148358.1:0-201 GCF_001952655.1 Monopterus albus | reverse complement strand
AGTTTTTCTGAGAAACAACAGACAGGATCTTTGCTAGAGGACACCCTTTCTCTCAGAAGAAGTAATCGAAATATGGATAAACCACCTAGTTTTTAGCCTAAGACTCAGTGTCCAGACCTCTGTCTTTCCATCAACTGTGTCAGTGTCAACAAACTAACATGTGACATGAAACACGTTTCTCTGTTCAGTCTGTTCATGTCA
>NW_018148357.1:0-201 GCF_001952655.1 Monopterus albus | reverse complement strand
GAAACGCACACACACGGGCCAAGACTGCAGCAAAGTACAAAGAGAGAGAGAGAAATCCAGAGGGAGACGTGCAGAGAGGAGGCGGCGCGCACAAAAAAGGCCACAAGACAAAAGGGAATATGAAAGTCAGACAGGAAGTTCAAAGACAAGCAAATGTTTCATGATTTCTTTAAAGTCTTTTATTTCCAACCATGAGAAAAA
>NW_018148356.1:0-201 GCF_001952655.1 Monopterus albus | reverse complement strand
TCAAAGAACATCATGTTTAAGAATGCCAAAGACTACATGTTGAAGAAGCTGAAAGACCTGCAGGTATGTCAATTAATACCAACTATACTATGAACTTTAGTGATTATGTAGTTAACTGTGCACATGTAGCAGATCTTTAGCTTTATTTAAGATTTTAGGTCATCATTTATATTTACATTTGTCTATATTCGAGTGTAATAT
>NW_018148355.1:0-201 GCF_001952655.1 Monopterus albus | reverse complement strand
GGTAAGTTCTTTGACAGGCTGGACCTTCAGCCATTAATCTGACTTGCAGCTACATCTTGCAGCTGATCTTTGGTTAGCAGATAACGTTTTTGTAGAGCAGTTAACACATTAACTGGTAACCACTTCAAAGTAACCAGGGAAACCTAGACATATATGGAGAAAACATGCAAATCTGACACAAAAAGGCCCCAGTGATGTGGG
>NW_018148354.1:0-201 GCF_001952655.1 Monopterus albus | reverse complement strand
ACTCTAAGTTGAACATTTAAATTGGTCTTATCGTGGTACATTCATTGGTACAGTCAAGAAGAAAGGTGTGGTTAATAGTATGACTCCTTAGCTTTAGTTTAGTTTTAATTCTACTATATAACACATGCTGATCTTGTGGAAACTACGTGAAAAGTTTGAGTATGCACATCCATGGGTGGGAATATGTAGCTACTGTTCACT
>NW_018148353.1:0-201 GCF_001952655.1 Monopterus albus | reverse complement strand
ACCCGTGGAACCAGACGAACTCTGCAGGAGACGAAACCCACAGTCTTGGAGCAGTTTTGGATCCAGTAAGGGCCGGTTGGAACCAGACTCGGCTGAAAAAAATCGACATTCAGTGCACAATTCGACGGCTATCGCCTCAGTTGGAGACGCTGCACGCTTCCACACATCAACTCACCCGGGCAGAAACGAGAGGTAAGCGGA
>NW_018148352.1:0-201 GCF_001952655.1 Monopterus albus | reverse complement strand
GACCATAAGGATGACGTGCAACTGTTTGTCCTGTATGCATGGGATCAGTGGGACAGGGGGAATGTGTAAAGGAGACCTCTAGGTCAGGGGTGATGAGCAAAGGCATATACCCCTAGTGGAGACTTGTCTCGGGCACTCATTGAGAACCAGAGAGCACATTTCGCATTCTCAAGATCTGCGAACAAGTCCACCACTGCTCAC
>NW_018148351.1:0-201 GCF_001952655.1 Monopterus albus | reverse complement strand
TGAACTTGCTTCTCTCGGACTGCTGTTGTTTATGGTGCTTCAGATAAGGAACTACTCTCCCCCATCAAACTACAGAAATCAGTCTGCAGTGAGAAGCAATACACAATCTGACTTTTGTGGCAAATGTATGTTATTGGTGCTGCTCTTTTTTTGCTATTCTATTGGCGCTCTTCTTCTTTATTGGCTTTTTAGCCTATTACC
>NW_018148350.1:0-201 GCF_001952655.1 Monopterus albus | reverse complement strand
TTGTCACTCTGATAGTTTTATCTGACAGCTGTAGTTACTATTTACTCAGCAGTTTAGGATTTTATGTAGAAAACATTTAATGAGCCTATGTCAGCTGTTTGTTGTGAGTTGTTAAGAATTCTCTTATGTTTTGCTTATGTCTGTACTGCTACTAAAGTAGGATTTTGAATGCATAACTTTTACTTCTAACAGAGTATTTTT
>NW_018148349.1:0-201 GCF_001952655.1 Monopterus albus | reverse complement strand
AAGAGGTAGGACAGAGTACTCACCTGTCCATCCTGGTCCTTTGATTCATCCATCTTAAATACATGTGTATGGCATCAATGTTTCAAAGCTATCCAACCAAACCAGTCAGCTGATTCAATATGAGTGAAGCAGAAGTGGTTTGAATGTCACCAGTCATGTGGTTTTTCCTGATTTTAGTGTGGTGGGTAGAGCAGTCGTCTC
>NW_018148348.1:0-201 GCF_001952655.1 Monopterus albus | reverse complement strand
TGTTTCATGTGCAATGACAATAATGTCATATTATGGTATTCGAGTCTTTAATTATGTTAAATGTAACATAATGAGAAAGGTTGAAGTTAGATAAAGATATTTTGCCATGCAGTACATAGTTCATAATTTGTTCCTCATTTTGATAGTGTTGTTAGTTAAACTGTGAACTAATAGAATCTAAGCCTTATGTCCCTGACATCA
>NW_018148347.1:0-201 GCF_001952655.1 Monopterus albus | reverse complement strand
GTTCTTTTGAGTTATTTTTGTCTTTATATTGTCATTATATATTGAAATAGGATCTTTTTTGGGTCAATGTTATGAATTAGTAGCCAAAATTTAAAATGTTATATACTTCAATTTATGATAAACTGCAGCAGCGAATCTGACTCTCTTCACTGGTTAAAGCCCTTCATGTTACATCAAATTGCCAAACTGCTGATAAAGCTG
>NW_018148346.1:0-201 GCF_001952655.1 Monopterus albus | reverse complement strand
CTTCCATGTCTAGAAGGACAGATGTTCCTCCACATCAGTGCTCAAGGCACAGAGCTGCTACAGATGCAGTGCAAGGTGTCGAATGTTACAGTTTGCAGATACTAATTACCACTGAAATGATGCTAAGGTTTGCATTTGTTAAAACTCCGTTGGACATTTGTATTTAAATTGGACAATGTATATTTCATTCCCTCACCTTAC
>NW_018148345.1:0-201 GCF_001952655.1 Monopterus albus | reverse complement strand
CTGTCACTACTCCTGTCAAGCTCAACTCGCCGGTTGCCCCTGGTGCTCCAGCCACACCGAGCACCACCAGACATGTCTCTGCCTGGCACAACCTACCTGTTTGCTCCTGGCACCTGAGTACGCACAGCACCACAGCACCACCTTAGTTTTTTGGTATCCTTTTTATTTTATAAAAAAGACTTTCTAAGCTTCCTCCTAGTC
>NW_018148344.1:0-201 GCF_001952655.1 Monopterus albus | reverse complement strand
TTCTGATAGTGTCTCTGGAGTTTAACAGAGGATTCTGCTTAAATGAAACTTTCTTTTGACTCTGCTACAGAAAGTTTATTTTGCTTCCTGCCGTCTTACAAAAATAGATTCAAAAATCACTATACGTTATTAGATAATAAAGACGTCTTGTGGTGATGTGAGCATGAAAATTTTAATAAAAATGAATTTAACACAAAAACA
>NW_018148343.1:0-201 GCF_001952655.1 Monopterus albus | reverse complement strand
TTTTCTCACTGCATCTAATCTTGTAGAGGAAATCACATGTACATTTTCCGTTTAATACCACAAAGTGAGATTCTAAAAATAATGGGTGTTCACAGGACGTGATCTTTAAAGACAAATTGCCTCAGCTACCTCAACCATTCTAGGGACCATTGCATGCTTGGTTTGAAGTGTTTGCTGCTCTCTAGAAGACAATGAATACCA
>NW_018148342.1:0-201 GCF_001952655.1 Monopterus albus | reverse complement strand
AAACATTATAAATAACATATTTTTAAATTGTTTATAACAAAACATATCAACACACCACATGACTCAGACAACCTTGCAACATTGCACGAGCATGAAGACCAGTTTGTGCCTACAAATAATGCTCTGTGATAATCTGAGCTCACACTTCCTGGAACTGCCTGTGCTGTTTTCTGCCACAACATGAAGTTTATTTTTAAAAAA
>NW_018148341.1:0-201 GCF_001952655.1 Monopterus albus | reverse complement strand
CCACATTTTTTTACCTTCCTTAGGAATAGTTATGGGAGTCCAGGGAAGCTAGGTGAGTTTTTAGGGGTTGATGGCAAGGTGGAAATAGAGTTACGAGACACAGAGCTACGTTTGTTCACTCTCTCGGCTGATAAACTGAATGACACAGAAAAGACACTACGGGATAAGTTCAAGGAAGTCAAGCTTGATGTTCCAAATTGC
>NW_018148340.1:0-201 GCF_001952655.1 Monopterus albus | reverse complement strand
AAATTTAGCTTGGATCTGAGGGGCCCCGGGCCTCTAAAAAGACTACATCTGAGAATCCTGCCAAAGTAGTCACTAGTCGATTAATAATAATTTGTGCAAAACTGTTCAATGTAACAATGGTTTGAACTTTACCACAGAGATATTTTGAACCAGTCAGAAGTCAGAACATCAAAACCCACTGAAAGCAGCTTATTTAAAAAA
>NW_018148339.1:0-201 GCF_001952655.1 Monopterus albus | reverse complement strand
ACTGACTGGTGACAATGAGCAGTATGTGCCAAACAAGCTGTGTTTCTGTTGTTCTAGTAGGAGAAGTGGAAAAATCTGTGTCTTATCTGAGTGTGAGTTAAAGTGTGAGCGAGTCATTAGGTGAGTTTCCATCACGACCTGGTTTATCACAGGAAGCAGTGAACCTCACATGGCTCTGCAGACTTCATTAGCCTGGAGGTC
>NW_018148338.1:0-201 GCF_001952655.1 Monopterus albus | reverse complement strand
CAAACCTCATTGATTTCAGTGCAACAGCCTCAGAAAAGGTAAATAACATCACAAGGTAAACTTTTTTAAACTCAAAAACCACAGAGCACAAACTAAAATCACTCAATTGGTGTTTGTAAATTTTATTTCTAAAATATTTACATGATTATCAACAAATTTTATACAACCAACATGTCATGTGTAGCTCTGTAATAGGTAGAG
>NW_018148337.1:0-201 GCF_001952655.1 Monopterus albus | reverse complement strand
GTCAGCAGTTGGTTGAAACATAAACGACGCTTTGCTAAGAATTGAAGAGGGGTGTGAACTATGAAGCAGAGGTTGGGACTTCTGGAGAGACTCGTGCAGTCACTGAGGCTACATTAGCAATAAATCCTGCCACACTGTAAGTGTGTCTGCTTATTTAACCACATTGTCTGATTATCTATTTCTGCATGTGTTAATACAAGA
>NW_018148336.1:0-201 GCF_001952655.1 Monopterus albus | reverse complement strand
ATCCTGACTGAAAATCCTCAAACAAAAGTCTGAAGTACAGTTTGATTAACTCATGCAAATCCAGCAATGCAGGCATTGTTGTGAGCAGCTAAACTCATGTATTTAATCAGTATGAGAGAAGACTTTGAAAAGGGCAATTCGGCCTCCATAGGAGGGGATGTAAGAGTTGCACCATCCACCAGCATGATGACATCACTGTCA
>NW_018148335.1:0-201 GCF_001952655.1 Monopterus albus | reverse complement strand
ATGAAAGTCATTTTACAATGCAGAAAGATTAAAAGTACATATTTTGAGCAAATTTTGAAGGGTGAGTACAGAGCACTAGCCACAATCACTAACCACAAACAATAACATTTCACAAAATTCTCTTCATCCAGGTCATGAACAGACACCAGGTTGGCTTTTCTGACCTACAGCGGAGCTCTGCATCAGCCCAAGTCATAGGTG
>NW_018148334.1:0-201 GCF_001952655.1 Monopterus albus | reverse complement strand
GAACTTGGAGTCGGACGTTGAAGTAGTTATAGATCATCTATCCTGGAAGAGCCCAGTTCATTTCAAATGTCAAACTCTCAAATACTTTTTAAAAATACAGGTTTTCTTCTTCCAAAACCCCTAGAATTAATATAAGAATGGTAAAATATTTGTTCCAAGCAGTAGGGCAGGGGCTTTGTCTGAGTTTCATCATTATTAAAC
>NW_018148333.1:0-201 GCF_001952655.1 Monopterus albus | reverse complement strand
TGCACGATGTCCAGCTTAAGCTCTCTGGGTGGTACCTCCCAGCCAACCCAAAATTTCATGAGCTGGCGTAGATTGTCTGAAGATGCTGGAAAAAATAAATGTTATTAGGAAACCTATTAGTAGACTCTGTCTTTGATTATATATTTATCATTAATGTGTATGATACCAAAACAGGAAAATGATTTGTATTTAATCATAATT
>NW_018148332.1:0-201 GCF_001952655.1 Monopterus albus | reverse complement strand
TATTTATTGTGTGTTTGTAGTGACCAATAAATAAGACAAGACGATGCATTTGCAAGTGCAAATTATAAATGGCGAGCAAAATTGATTCTAAATACAGTACATTGACTGTGGGTTGCTGCAGTCTTAAACGCGGTCAATCGGTAGCAAGTGTGACATCATATTTGAGATGGGGCGGCATGGTAGTGCAGTGGTTAGTGCTGT
>NW_018148331.1:0-201 GCF_001952655.1 Monopterus albus | reverse complement strand
AAATCAGTCTCCAAATCCTCATCTGAATACACTGACCCAGATGAAGCAGATCTATACATAACCACCATCATAGGAGGTTCGGTATGAAGGTACTGAGGAATCGGAGAGTCTGGTGACAAACACTGGTGTTCACAGAAAGACAAGACTGATTGTGGAGAATCTGGTCTCTCATCAGCTTCAAACAACTGAGACATCAGTGGA
>NW_018148330.1:0-201 GCF_001952655.1 Monopterus albus | reverse complement strand
CACACTTTCAGGCATATGGAGGCTTGTAGTACTTCTTGTGACAATTAAACTGAACTGCAAGTGTAAAATTCAATTATGTGCGCACTGCCTCAATGGGTGGTTTTCCATTTACCTGTTTTTATCTGCATTTTCAATTTGCACAGAAAAAAAACATGACTTGAAATCGAGTGGAAACAGGTTTTTACACTTGACTGAAGTGGA
>NW_018148329.1:0-201 GCF_001952655.1 Monopterus albus | reverse complement strand
GGCATCAGGTAACCTGTGTGTGGTCCCCAGCAGGACGGGGAGGACGCCGCTCAGTTCGCAGACAGAGTGAAATCTGCCATCGCTCGTCGGGGAGGACTGCTGGACCTGGCATGGTGAGTACTCCCAGTACTGCCACGTACCTCAGTAAGGACAGTCACTCAGCAGTCAGTTTGAGTGTAAAGGGACAGAGTAGCAGCTCTA
>NW_018148328.1:0-201 GCF_001952655.1 Monopterus albus | reverse complement strand
CTGTTCATACACACATACAGTATGTATCACTGATGGGGTCAGTTTCAATATGTTTGCTTCTGACTCCACAGACGGTGCCTACAATGTTTGAACAAACACTGGGTGGTAGGGATGGGTAATGGGACGATGCCAGCGGCTGACAGGCAGCATGAGTAAAACTCCCACTGCCGCCACTGCACAGCAGTGCCAGTGACACCTACA
>NW_018148327.1:0-201 GCF_001952655.1 Monopterus albus | reverse complement strand
AAAAAGCCATCCAAACTGTTGTACTATATGTGTTATGTTGGGAGAAGGTTAAAAAGGCAAGAGGTTGGTTTTCAGATGGGGCTGATGCAGAACAAGTGAAAACACTGGCATCACAGTGTCACAGTTAACCACCAGTCATCTGCCTCGATAAACCACATAGTGGGAACATATCACACTTGCCCCCGATGGTTAGAGCCATCG
>NW_018148326.1:0-201 GCF_001952655.1 Monopterus albus | reverse complement strand
CAGGCAGATCTATGAGGCCCAAACTGAGCTCAAACTCGGAAAAGAAAGTAACAGGGAAGGACCTGTACTGAGGGACAGCATTTGGGTCCTGGGTCATATACACCACCCACAGGGCTGAGAAGGAAAATGGAAGAGAAATTAAAATCTACATGACTAAAAGTTCTTATTTTCTAAACTTTGTGAGGGTTAAAGGTTTGTTTG
>NW_018148325.1:0-201 GCF_001952655.1 Monopterus albus | reverse complement strand
CATGTAGCCAGCAATATACGTTAAGTATCAAGAGTAAAAGTACTGACTAGGCAGCAAAACAACAGGCGACTTTCAGCCTGTAGAAATATTACTACTGATGTAGCCTATTAACAGGTCAGCAGCATTTTAGTGTCACAGTTGCTTGAGGAGGAGCAAAGTTTAATTACTTCATATACTGATAGCTAGTTTGATTTCTAAGGC
>NW_018148324.1:0-201 GCF_001952655.1 Monopterus albus | reverse complement strand
TTTTTTACTGAAATTCAATTCATACATCATAAAACTGACCATACAAAAAGCCTGACTCCAAATTCAGATAACCACCTCACAGCTGTCCTCTCAAAACGGCATGTAGTCAATAAAAACTTCATAAAACTGACACATGAACGTCCTCAAAAGAAAAAGTTTCAATCCTCAACTTGTTTTAACTATCACACTACAAATATACAG
>NW_018148323.1:0-201 GCF_001952655.1 Monopterus albus | reverse complement strand
CTTGAATGACACGAACTACATGGAGGGTGTAATTCAGCGACTTGAGGAGGGCAATGCTCTGGAAAATATGGATGAATTCCTGACACAGCTGACAGCAAAAGGAGAGGTAGACCACTTTTGACACTGTGGAAAGGACAATCCTGGGCTGGGTTTTTAATCAAGCACAGGCTCTGAGAAGCTATACTTACAGTAGATATATAT
>NW_018148322.1:0-201 GCF_001952655.1 Monopterus albus | reverse complement strand
ATTATTATTAATCATTATTATTATTAAACGTATTGTTATTAACCGCCTCTGTGAGCTGAGATTCATTCAACCTTCTCCTGTGGTTCCCTTGTCGACGCCCCCGACAGGAAGCTAGTTGATGCGTGTCTTGTTTTTCTCCTGTAATTAATTTTCTGGATCATTCAGAACTTGTTTGTTTTTCTCCGCCAGTCTCAGGAGGTG
>NW_018148321.1:0-201 GCF_001952655.1 Monopterus albus | reverse complement strand
ACATACCACAGCCTGCTAAGTACCCCATGACAGTATCTAAGCAGCCACAGGGGAGTGCAGGGGGGTGGGCACGCCAGTGAGCGTGCGCCCGGCCAGCTGCACCGGTAGCCTGCTGGATTATGAGACACACATGCCCCAGCAGCATGTGGTAAAGGGCCGGCACCCGTGTACGCGTCACAGTAGTGATGACCATGGAGGCAC
>NW_018148320.1:0-201 GCF_001952655.1 Monopterus albus | reverse complement strand
TCAGCAGGAGCCAGACATGCAACACTCTTTTCCATTGTTTCCATCACTGATACCTCATTTTCCAGTATTGATCAATGTTATGATATGAGCTGACATCAATCAAAATCAGCTTTTTTGGCCAAGTATGTTTAAATGCACAACACACGTCCTCTGAGGTGCAGTCACTGGTGTAGAAGGAAAACAGAAGCGGGGAGAGCACAC
>NW_018148319.1:0-201 GCF_001952655.1 Monopterus albus | reverse complement strand
AAACAAACATCACAATATCAGCAGAGCGACAGGTGTCTGACGGGAGACGTTATGTGGTGCTAACCTGCAGCAGTCACAGCTATCCCTCAATCAAAAAATATTCATGGTACAAAAGGATGAAGGGCCAGGAAAGTCATAGAAAACTGGCAGAAAGTCACACCTACACAGTGTATTCAGACCAACCGGGAGACTACCACTGCA
>NW_018148318.1:0-201 GCF_001952655.1 Monopterus albus | reverse complement strand
GGAAAATACAGGGTGCTGTTCTTCAGACTAAAGCAAAGCCAAGCAGCACACTAATGAAAACCTGATTTCCACTGCCGTGGATCATTGGGGGTGGGAGTCCATGGTTTTTGAATAACTGTCAAATAGTTCGCAGAGAATGTGAAACAACATTTCAGCTTGAAATGCCCATCCCTTCTGTTACATTCGGTTCTTTTTACCATG
>NW_018148317.1:0-201 GCF_001952655.1 Monopterus albus | reverse complement strand
GTTAAATTTTAGGCACACTGAAGTCACGGGGAGGAAAAGGAAAAAAATATTACAGAAATTGGTTTAAAATTTGAAAGGCCATGCATTTCCTTCTGATGAGAATCATAGGGTTGACTACTGTTAAGTAGAACAAGCCTGTCTTCACACAATGCTGATGAGTTAGGTCATTCTGATTCATTGTAATGCAAAGCAGAAACAATT
>NW_018148316.1:0-202 GCF_001952655.1 Monopterus albus | reverse complement strand
GTGCTGTGACAGTGTTTAATGCTAATTAGCAAGTGTTAGCAGGCTCACATACTAAGCTAATATGGTGAACATAAATAATATAGCTGCTAGTGGTAGCATTGGTATTGTGAGCATGTTAGCATGCATTTAGCTTTACACACCACTAAATATTGTATATTATATCCACAAATCTGCCTGCAGTCTAAAAATTCTGCTTTTAAAA
>NW_018148315.1:0-202 GCF_001952655.1 Monopterus albus | reverse complement strand
GTGGTCACGTGCTGAGCATGCCCAGGGACAGCAGGGAAACCCTGGGCCCAGAGGGCCGGGGAACCTGGGGCGTGGGCCCCCCGGGTACTAGGGAAACCCTGAGAATCAACAGGGGAATCTGGTAGGGCGTCAGTTACCACTTACAACAAGAACACAAGTGAGTTCAGCTTCAATACCTGACGAGGAACCAATGGTGCCAGTT
>NW_018148314.1:0-202 GCF_001952655.1 Monopterus albus | reverse complement strand
AAACTATAAATAAAAACATTCAGGGTGATGATCGTCTGAAGTTGTTACTTTAGAGAAAAACTTTCCATATACATAAATTGCAGGCTACATCTTATCTAGGATTACTGATGATATGATAATGATATTGACTTTAGTCATTTTCAGTAAATGTATATAGTTTATGTTTTGTATATTCATGTGTTTTGTATTTGATGTGGGTCAT
>NW_018148313.1:0-202 GCF_001952655.1 Monopterus albus | reverse complement strand
AGATGCCATCAGTGGGCTGATCCATCACTTGATTATCACTCATCTATCAATTTTATGTGAACAGGCTGTTTCACTTCAAGTTGTCAATTGTTATTTTATTTATTTACACAAAGCTTTTAATTACATTTAACCACATATAAAGTGGAACCTAAAATTCTTGTACATTTATGTGATTATTGTAGTGGTTCAAGTTACAAGTTAA
>NW_018148312.1:0-202 GCF_001952655.1 Monopterus albus | reverse complement strand
GTGAGTCTTAATAATGCTGGTCAGAGGCTTATTGTACTCACATTTTTGAGAGTATCTCTTTTTGAAGGTTAGCGGTCGGGACCCAGTGGGTGGTGAACAAAGCCTTTGAAGGAAGGATCCAAGAAATGGCAGTGGGGAGAAGATGACGGTTCAGGTAAAATGGAACGATCCCTCTATGTGTGCATGCGCAACAAAAACTCAG
>NW_018148311.1:0-202 GCF_001952655.1 Monopterus albus | reverse complement strand
ATTCTGAGACAGACTCTCAGAGAGCTTCTAACTTAGCCTAAAAACCCCTAGCAGTAGAGCAAGTGAGACTCCTTTGTCAAATCTTATTGCAATGAAATTACAAATTATAAGCGACTGCTGCTTCATGTAAGGACGCTCCCTCGGCGCAACATTTCAGCCAATCACTTGTCTCAGTGAGGCGGCTCTGTTGACGGCGGAGCTC
>NW_018148310.1:0-202 GCF_001952655.1 Monopterus albus | reverse complement strand
CTAGCACATTGATGGAGGCTTGGCACACAGAAAATGTAGTTAGTAATGATTTGATGCATAGTTCAGATTTAGAGTTGGAGTAAACAGTGATGAATGTAACATTTTATCAAGTGACATGAAGAATGTGTGGTTACTAGTTGAGGAAAACAGTGTAATCAGGTTGGACATTTTGCAGTAGTACAGGGTTATTCAAAAAGAATGA
>NW_018148309.1:0-202 GCF_001952655.1 Monopterus albus | reverse complement strand
AAAAAACAATAGTGAAGAAATATTTAGATCCTTTATTTAAGTAAAATCAGTGAATCCACAGAGTAACACACATATTCTATTATAGATCAAAGCCTTGTACATGCACTTCACGTACCAAACACAAAAGTATTTGTCCTGCAGGAAGCTGTTAAGATTTCACAAGTTTTGAATGAAAGTTTTATTCTGCAAACAGCTGATAAAT
>NW_018148308.1:0-202 GCF_001952655.1 Monopterus albus | reverse complement strand
AAAAAAACAAAGAACTGGTGCCAGTTATAGCAGGATGTGTCCAAATCACCTGGTATCACTTCTTTTTTTATTAACAGCAGGCAGCTCTGAATCCCCAGCAGCAAATTGTGACATGGACAAAAGGGACAGAAGTGCACGGAATAATTCGTGACAATTTTAACATTACAACATCATTTGTATTATTTACTGAGAAAAGAATTTC
>NW_018148307.1:0-202 GCF_001952655.1 Monopterus albus | reverse complement strand
TACTGTAAATACATGTACACTTAGTTCATAACTTTTTGAAAAGGTTAATATTTAATTCAAGTACACACATGAAGCAAAAGTGAAACAGAACTGTTAAAAATACATAAGTGGGGAAACAATAGGTCATGAAAATACCATCATACCTAGACAGAAAGGTGGAAGAGATCAAAGGCATGCAACATCTACAAATTGGACCATTTAT
>NW_018148306.1:0-202 GCF_001952655.1 Monopterus albus | reverse complement strand
TCTGTGGTCTGTCCTGAAACCAGCCTGGATCTGAGCTGTGTTTGTTTTCCATCATTATTAAAAACTGGGGGATATTTACTAAGATGCTATGGATACCTTTTTGGCATTAAATGGTAAATGTGTTCTTATTTGTCGCAGTGCGATTGTGGATTTGGTCTCATGCAACATGTGTTTTAATATAAGGATTCTGTTTTAATGTTTG
>NW_018148305.1:0-202 GCF_001952655.1 Monopterus albus | reverse complement strand
TATGCACATGACACAAGAGCAGCATCTACCAAAGTCTTTGTGTCATAAATTTGTGTCACTCATCGGTTCTCTTTTTATAATCAGTCATTCTAATATATCAAGAGTTATTGACCTACATGAACTGTAAAGTGGACTGTTACAATACCACAGTCTAGCTGGTTGATAAAGATGACGCCGACAACTATGGCTGCCTTGGTTAAGC
>NW_018148304.1:0-202 GCF_001952655.1 Monopterus albus | reverse complement strand
TATTTATTTATTTATAACAGTTTCTTCTGTATTCTCAAGACAAATACATTAACACTTGAGAATATCCCCATATGTTCTTAAAAGTACATAGCAGCATGTCAGAAACCATTAACAAAGTGTTGACTTACTACCTGAAAATGATAAAAGGGAAGAGGATGATACAATAAAGACTAAGTATTTGTAACTTCTAACTCTGGTATAC
>NW_018148303.1:0-202 GCF_001952655.1 Monopterus albus | reverse complement strand
ACTTAAAATTCACACTTAATGTTGTGTGTCCTTTTTAATCCAGAATTCATGCCCACAACTTGATTCTGATGGGAGAGTTTACGTTATCTGTGTATTTCTCTTGACCAATTATCATTAAAAGCGATTTGCCACTTGCTCTTCTCACGTAACAGGTAAAACCCCAATCTATCAAACATGTCAGTCCACACTGACTCAGAAACAT
>NW_018148302.1:0-202 GCF_001952655.1 Monopterus albus | reverse complement strand
GTCTTCAGGCTCTTCATGTAGTCCCACACTGACTCGATAATGTTGAGACTGAATAAAAGATTTCTGAAATATTAAGCCTCCATTGTCACTGTATAGATTGGAGCTAAACTAGAAGACTTCCCCTGACTGGTTCATTTAAAACAGAAACAAGCAAACTTCAGAAAGAAACAATAAGCAAGACAATCACAGCTACTAATCAAAA
>NW_018148301.1:0-202 GCF_001952655.1 Monopterus albus | reverse complement strand
GTGCACCGTTGGACTAAACGGCCGTTCTACAGCAGTTCGAACAGCTGGACGAAGGCTGGAAACATCTGCAGCGTCTGTTCCGGATTGCGTAAAATGGAGCAGCAGTTGAATGGCTTTGTGCCGCTCGCCCTGGAAGAAACATGAAGCAAAGCAGTTTGTGTGATTCACAGACTGATGGGACATGATAGGAGCTCTCTCTGTC
>NW_018148300.1:0-202 GCF_001952655.1 Monopterus albus | reverse complement strand
GTTGCGGTTCGTTGTGCTGTCCACTTTAAAGTTCTGGCTCAAACATGTCTGGTAGGATTTGAGGTACTGTTATTGTCAGAAACATAGTTTATTTATTAAATTATTAATTATTTATTGTTTATGCATTGTAGTAGCTTCCTGACCGGGCAACACAAGGTGTGCGTGTTCATGAACTAACCTCTCGCTTTCAAGAGGAGGCTCT
>NW_018148299.1:0-202 GCF_001952655.1 Monopterus albus | reverse complement strand
TAGGTCATTGTATGTGTTAAGTCAATTAAATCAGTGCTGTGCTTGTTTGTTTGTGTGGGGAGTTTGACATAAAGGTCATGTGCTACCAGGTGCAGCTCAAAGTCAACGTGTTGTAGGTGGAAAACTATCCTACAGATAATTAAATCAGTAATCCATACCACATATACCTTAATATGTACCACCCTAACTGGATGAAAAAAAA
>NW_018148298.1:0-202 GCF_001952655.1 Monopterus albus | reverse complement strand
AAACCTCAAACAGCCCTTCAAAGGTGTGTGAGAAAGTGGGGGCTGACCAGGATGCCCTCACTTTCTGGAAATGTCCCCACTGCCATGGTTTAAAACTCAGACTGGTCCTCACACTGCTAGCCATACAACGCATATCTTGTATTAATTTGCACTTGCAAATAGGGAGATTAGCACTGGGTTATGATTACAGAAAGCTGCAAAT
>NW_018148297.1:0-202 GCF_001952655.1 Monopterus albus | reverse complement strand
CCACCCTGGACAGGTCGTCAGCCTACATAGGGCTGACATGTGGATAAACAGCTACACACACTCCTACAGGCACCAATCAACCTAAACTCCATGTCAATGGAATGTGGTAAATGGTCGTCCAATCCACATGTCGAAGTGACATGTGGATTGGACAACCTGGGAATCGAGCCACTAATCCTTTGGTTAGGAGACAACCCGCTCT
>NW_018148296.1:0-202 GCF_001952655.1 Monopterus albus | reverse complement strand
AAAGGGCCCATGGTGCTTTTCCTTGTTGTTCTGATTTACATCTACAATGTTACAAGGATGAATTGTTGAAATGTTGCTGTAGTGAAAGTGCGGAGCAGCAGAATGTGCTTAAAGTAGCAGAACTTGGGGTTCAAGACTAAACTTAGTAAAATAAAGAAACCACATGTAATTGCTCCAGCTTTTTTTAATTATCAGTCACTTT
>NW_018148295.1:0-202 GCF_001952655.1 Monopterus albus | reverse complement strand
GGAGAGGAGGCCTGCAGCTGCATCCTGGGAAGGAAGAGAGGGAGGAGCAGAGAGGTGATGCTTCACTGATGGAGGATGGAAGTTCATCTGCAGCTTTACCACCAAGATTTCTGACTCATAACAGTGTTCTTTGTGCCTTTGTATATGGAAACCAAGTTATGAAATGTTGCTCTCTAGTGTTCATCTATTGAACTGCAAGATG
>NW_018148294.1:0-202 GCF_001952655.1 Monopterus albus | reverse complement strand
ATCTAACTAATTTATTAATTTCTAACATTGTCGTTGCAGTTTTCTCAAATGCGGGATGATTTAGAGACTTTCTTATTTTTAATGTTTAATTCAGAGTAAAACAAATGAATATTTGGTTTAGATGATATCACTCTGGCTTTGTGTATATCACATTTCTCCATTAAACATAAAGCGTGGGGATATTCAACATGGCGACGCACAG
>NW_018148293.1:0-202 GCF_001952655.1 Monopterus albus | reverse complement strand
GAAGACTTCCCACATCATCACACTGGGAGTGGAATCCAGCAAAATCAGTTTGTTTGGGAAAATGGCATGTTTAGCTACCTACAGTCTTTGGCACAGGGTTCTTCAGAAAGAGGTGGGCATTTTGAAAGCTGGCCTCAACAGAGAAGCACTCTGTAAATGTTGTCAGGGCAGATGAAAGTGGGCCGACGATGAAAGACTTTGT
>NW_018148292.1:0-202 GCF_001952655.1 Monopterus albus | reverse complement strand
AGGGTATTCTTCTCTGCAATCGTGAATTAAAAAAACAGCAGCAACAACAGAAAAGTAGAGCAGTTTTAGTTTCTTTACAATAGACAGCCCATAATATATGAGAACAAAATCAGGAAAGTGAGATTAGCTACATCAGAACTGGAACATACATGTTTTAAATGTAAGGCTGATCAAAGTGCAAGGTTTGGTTTAAAGTATTCTT
>NW_018148291.1:0-202 GCF_001952655.1 Monopterus albus | reverse complement strand
CTGTGTGTGTCTGGTTTGTATACGGAGACACTCAGTAGGTTTGGAGACGATAAGGTTTCATCCACACATATTTTATCTCCCTCAGTCTCAGTCATGGTACAAGATTTACTCTGAAACACCAACTTTACTGTCGACTAACGTGGGATATCACTACACTGTAAACTGTGTGTGCGGCGCAGCAGCTACACCTACAAACTGCAGC
>NW_018148290.1:0-202 GCF_001952655.1 Monopterus albus | reverse complement strand
TCTTCTCAATCTTTGGATTGTTTGAACGATGACATGGCAAAGAAAAAAGATCAGTGTGAATATGTCAGCTTCAGGGAATAATGACTCTGTAACTGCAGTACTGATTTACAGAAACACTAGTATAACCTGTCTTCTTTCCTCTAAAGCAGCAGTGAAACAAGTTGTCAGATTCCTGAGTAAAAGTAGCAGCATCACAATGTAA
>NW_018148289.1:0-202 GCF_001952655.1 Monopterus albus | reverse complement strand
GTAGCTGAGAAAAAGTCGGGAAACGTGGGGAGGGAGACACAAGTGTCCCAAAGTCTGGAATCGAACATGGGACGCTGCATTTGAACCACAGGGCCACAGCCTTTTTTATTTGTCATTGCTAAAATCTTGAAAATCATAACCCCTTTATTAGGATCCACTAGTTTCACCAAATGCAGCAGCTGCAGTCTTATTGATTAAAAAA
>NW_018148288.1:0-202 GCF_001952655.1 Monopterus albus | reverse complement strand
GTGAGCAGTCATCAGAATCTGCTTTATCATTAACACTGTAATGGTTAATTGCAGTTTAATAATTTTAGTTTAACACTTTACTGTGCTGTTCTCGTCATGTGAAAGCTTTCTATCATAGCTATGGTGGGAATGCCAGGTATGCTGTGTTGTGTTGTTTCATTGACTTTGTATGTGTGTGACTGTCACCTGCACACAGCCTGCA
>NW_018148287.1:0-202 GCF_001952655.1 Monopterus albus | reverse complement strand
TCCAAAGCTGCAACAGCATGTAGATGGAGTATTAAGTTGCTGTGAAACATGTTTGTTACTAATATTTTCTCTCTGAGGCCATAAATGATGCTGTAATCACTAGTTCATGGATCAAACAAAACAAACCAAGAGCAACCTGCTACACCAGAGGGAAAAGGATTTTGGAGAGTGATGCAGATGATGATGCATAGTTAGGGAGGAG
>NW_018148286.1:0-202 GCF_001952655.1 Monopterus albus | reverse complement strand
ATAACAAACCTCCAAACTCCTGTATTCATCCTTCAGGCTTGAATTTCCGTGAGCTTGATGTTCCTTTACTTATATCCTTTACTTACTTTAACTATAACTGAATATTGATGATTTGCTTTTCATTTCCAACCAGTTTTAAGCCTACAGTGTACATCATAAACACTTTTGAAGCATGTTCAAAGGAAATCCTGTTTGTATTCCT
>NW_018148285.1:0-202 GCF_001952655.1 Monopterus albus | reverse complement strand
TTGAGAGAATGATGCAAATATATGTCACATACAGGATGTCATTTTTGTTCTTTTCAGTTTTTCTCTGTTTGGAATAATAGAGAAAAAACATCACTTATTTCCATATTCACACTGAAGGAGAATGAAGTCATTCAAATAAAATAAAATGGAGTTAAATGTGAAGAACTACTCTGCAGCAAACTCAGCACAGCATTACCCCCCC
>NW_018148284.1:0-202 GCF_001952655.1 Monopterus albus | reverse complement strand
CCATCATTTCTATCAGTTATGGGAACATTGTTCTCACCAAGTTACTGTAAGTCCTGAGATCTGGGGAAACATCAGGTTTGGTGCAAAACTGCAGATGTCAACATGGAGAGTTCTCAGCTTTGTGTCTTTGCATTTTCCAAAGTTTTTTAAAGCCAGTTTATTTTCAGTAGGTTAAGTTGTTGGAGATTTTTTTTCAAACCAT
>NW_018148283.1:0-202 GCF_001952655.1 Monopterus albus | reverse complement strand
AGATGCAGAGTCAGACTTCAGTGAAAGACTAGTTGGGTGCTGTGGTATCTTAAGATATAAAACACATGCATGCAGCCTATATTTAACATTTATTCATTATACAACTTGCCCTGCGGGCTTCCAAGTTACCAGCTTTCTACCACTAACAGGGCTGAATGCTGACTTGAAACAATCTAGCATCTCTCTATTATACATTTGGTCT
>NW_018148282.1:0-202 GCF_001952655.1 Monopterus albus | reverse complement strand
CTATTAAAAACATTCCTTTCACTCCAGACACAGGCTGGGAAATATTTGAGCTCTGCTGAGGTTGCAAATGAGTGACTGCAGCCTGCAGGCTGTATTGTACTGTATGCAGGTCAAAGGTTGAAGTAGAGCCTCCACATCAGGACTTATATTCATATTTTAGTAACAAATGATAATATTTCAATTCACAGTCAGTCTTAGCCAA
>NW_018148281.1:0-202 GCF_001952655.1 Monopterus albus | reverse complement strand
GTTGTTGTTGGAACAGTCTCGGCAGTAAATATGACAACTTTTATTAGGAGCTCTTCATAAAGTAGTATTAACGTGTTTTCTGTCTTGTCAGCTGGAACTGGCCACAGCGAAAAGTGACATGAACCGTCACCTGCACGAGTACATGGAGATGTGTTCGATGAAGAGAGGGCTGGACGTTCAGATGGAGACCTGCAGGAGGCTC
>NW_018148280.1:0-202 GCF_001952655.1 Monopterus albus | reverse complement strand
GGTGCAGGCCAGCAGGCCAATGTAGCCCAGTACCAGTGAGAAGCCCACCACAGAGGCCATGGCACACTTCAAGGTGACCTTTGACCCTTGGAAACCCAAATCATGTTTAGGCACTGGGGGGCTGAGGAAAAGCCAGGTGGCACAGATGATAACCTGCATGCAAAGTGCACATATTTCTTTGTTATTATTTAATATCAACTGA
>NW_018148279.1:0-202 GCF_001952655.1 Monopterus albus | reverse complement strand
ACATTTAAAACGTTCAGCGCCATAATTCACAACTCCAGTCCTGACAAGACTTTACACACCATGACCACAAAACATAAGGCCAGGTGTCTTCTAAAGGAGAGTAATGACAGCTGAGAGAGACAAAGTAGAAGCTAGACACATATTATGCAGATTTTCTATTTCAGCATCACTGCACTGACTTAATGTAACACACGAAGTGAGG
>NW_018148278.1:0-202 GCF_001952655.1 Monopterus albus | reverse complement strand
TTTAAAAAATCTAATGTGTCTGAATGCAAGCAAAAGAAAAGATTATTAAAGCCTACATCTCTAACCATACTGGGACATGATCTGTAATGTCTGTGTTGTCCTCCCTTGAGAGACCATGATGCTAGGTTTGGAGCATGTCCCAGTGTGTGTAAAAATGTGCTGACATCCTTTACAGCACTGAGGCTTCCAGCAGACCCCCAAA
>NW_018148277.1:0-202 GCF_001952655.1 Monopterus albus | reverse complement strand
CAGCCCAGTGGAGCAGACTGCATGGCCCAAGGTGGGTGGCTCTGTGTAGCCCCATCTCCTTCATGTCTGTCTCCCTGTCCAAGCTATGTTCAGTTCAGACCCATGCCATGCATGGTTCATATGTTTGTACATTTGCCATTGTTAAGCACTGATGTGGCATCAATACTGTTATTTCTTAAACAGCCCATGGCATGCTTTTCCT
>NW_018148276.1:0-202 GCF_001952655.1 Monopterus albus | reverse complement strand
TGTTCATTCGTCCTTTGATGTCTTGTATCTCTTGAAAGGCGAAGTCCACTGACTTTTTCAGGCCTTCAATCTTCATTGAGTTTTCATTCACCATCGCTTTGATTTCCTCCGAACGCGTATTGATTAGTTGTGACAGAGTTCCAATGATTTCTTTGGTCGCGTCTACCGTTTTGTCCTTGTTGTCAGAGTCAAAAAGTGCTTT
>NW_018148275.1:0-202 GCF_001952655.1 Monopterus albus | reverse complement strand
ATTGGTTTTCTTCAGAACTGTCTCCAGTGTTTAATGTATGGAGATAAAGTACTCTGTCTCTCTCTCTTTGTTAAATAACCTCATGTTTTAGTGCTTGTTTTGCAAATACTGTCAGCAGAGTAAAAGTGAAAAGTATTCCAGCAGTAATGTTACTGAATGTTACTAGTCAGCTCATAACAAATCAGTTGATGAATGAATTACT
>NW_018148274.1:0-202 GCF_001952655.1 Monopterus albus | reverse complement strand
TTTTTTTGGACTGGATGCAATCAATCAAGTATTAAAATATCTATTTGCTTGATAGGTGATCAGTTTTCAGTTTTAGTAATCAAATATTCGAGACAGCAGGAAAGTTCAGTGCAGTGCAAGTCTGATTATGAAGAGGCAAGAGAACACAGTGGAGATGGCTTGGACAGCTAGCTGGTATTCACATCTCTGAAAACACTGGAGC
>NW_018148273.1:0-202 GCF_001952655.1 Monopterus albus | reverse complement strand
TCATCTCAATTAGAGTCAGTGAAATGTCTCCATTTTATGCCCAAAGAACAGAATTACACGTGGTTGTTCAACACATACTAGAGACAAAATATGTCATTTTCATTTACTGTGTGTTTCACTATATTAACACCACACACTCACAAGTATAAAAGATTCTTTCAGATGTCCATATTTTATGAAGCAGCTAATAAAACAACAAACA
>NW_018148272.1:0-202 GCF_001952655.1 Monopterus albus | reverse complement strand
TGTTACACCTGTAGAGCCCTTCGTCAGATTTGGAAACACTGTGGATGGTCAGCGTTCCTGTAGTGCTGCTCCTGAGGAGAAGCCCGTCTTTATAGAACTCAGTGGTGGAATTGGAGGAGGACGTCTTCCTGTTTGTGCAGCGCAGGGTCACAGCTTCTCCCTCCACCACAGGAAGCACAGGACTCTCCAGGATCACAGAGCC
>NW_018148271.1:0-202 GCF_001952655.1 Monopterus albus | reverse complement strand
TTCTTGCCAAGAGTTACATGAGAAGATCAACATCTCTTTCGTGTCTGTACGCTGAATGTGAAGGTACAGTTAGAAGATGGGTAGCTTAGCTGGGGGAACCAGTAATCCTGGCTTTGCCATGTGTTACAAAATACAAGCGCCACTGAACAGGGGCCGATCTAAAAGATTTTGGACAGGGTGGCCAGGATGGGGCACAGACTCA
>NW_018148270.1:0-202 GCF_001952655.1 Monopterus albus | reverse complement strand
TTTTTTTTAGCAATATTGTTTTAAGATATGGTTTTCCCCCCAACTTTTCTTCTGTATTGTTCACTGCAAACAAGCTTTACTATAAGTGACAATAAGAAGACCAACCTGACATCCAAATAACTGACAGATAGGTTTATTGCTGTTCAAATTCCTTTGTATGAAGCTGTTTTTCCACTTTTCACTTTCCTCTCTATAACTAGTT
>NW_018148269.1:0-202 GCF_001952655.1 Monopterus albus | reverse complement strand
AAATAAAGTTGAGTTGAGTTGAGATGTGGGCAGATTGTGGAAGCACTTTTCCATGGTTATCGCTGCAACAGGTTCAAAGAGGTGATGATGTTTTTTCCTGAAATTAAGACAAATAAAGGTACAGTAATTCTAGCTTGGCATCAGCCAAAGTCACTTGTTTTCTATTTTAATTACTACTTTAACATGAGGCCAGGGATTTCTG
>NW_018148268.1:0-202 GCF_001952655.1 Monopterus albus | reverse complement strand
AAAACTTTAAAAAAAAAAAAAGATTACCTAGGAGCTCATATATACTGTGTTTTTTGAGTAAATTGATTAAATCCATACATGTAAATACATATGAATTCTGTTGTAATGTAGTTTCTGAGAAAGGAAATCAGAGTAGTAAAGATGAGATACTCTGAAAGGCTGAAAAACTAATTCTCAGTTGATTTGATTTGATTTGATTTAT
>NW_018148267.1:0-202 GCF_001952655.1 Monopterus albus | reverse complement strand
TGCAAGAAAAGACACTGGCAATCCCCTACCCCTATGACTACAGGTACCGCGTTAAGAAATATTCAGATGCCAGCATCCAGTGGCTTGAGTGGGTTATGGCTACAGAGAGCGTGTTCATACAGAATGCCTTAAATCATGCGGAGAAGCCTTTTGGTGCATGGCGTGTGGACAGGTACTGGGATAGGTTGGCTAAACTGCAGAC
>NW_018148266.1:0-202 GCF_001952655.1 Monopterus albus | reverse complement strand
CTTGAAGTTGTGAAGATCAGCTAAAATGTCCTCACGATGCAAAGATGTCCTCATAATGATGGCTAGTGTTGTAGTAAAGACCACCTAAACTCAGAATAAGACCATGCACTTTGTAGACGGTCCCTGTAATGTTGTAGTACTTGGTCTCAAGGCCAAGACCAATCTCTTAAAGACATGGTCTTGTCTCAGTCTCGATACACTC
>NW_018148265.1:0-202 GCF_001952655.1 Monopterus albus | reverse complement strand
ACCAACTGATTTCTGAGAAAGGGGTGTGTTAGTTAAAAAGACAAAGGATGGTGCAACCCTGCTCACGGCTCCTCCAGGCAGCCCCCTCGCTGCAGGAATAAGAGCTTTGGGACGGTTGTCAAGATGTCATACCGAAATGACTTCTGGGTCAAGTGAGGATTGAGGAGCAAAGAATGATCAGTTAAGAGAATTGGGATGTACC
>NW_018148264.1:0-202 GCF_001952655.1 Monopterus albus | reverse complement strand
TGCTATCCAACTTGTGGTGAGGTGATCATGTACATGATGCATGCACTCTCCATGCGCACAGGCAGGAGTCTATTCAGCTAGGCTACACGATGCAGGGAACAAGTGGACGCTAACGCCATGTATTTGATCGTTTTAAAAGTGAGTGGTAAGCTCGATAATGCCAACTGGGGCATCGTTAAAACATCGATTAAGCCATTATCAT
>NW_018148263.1:0-202 GCF_001952655.1 Monopterus albus | reverse complement strand
TATACATGCAGCAACACTGTGATTACATGCATGCAACTACAGTGCAGCTGCGTGCACTGAGAATGGAAAAATGCTTGTGTCATTGTAAAGTCATGTAAAATTATTGTAAGAAATTTACAGCTCATGCAATGGGCTTAGGCAAACCATGGCTTAACTTACAACTTTGCCAGTAAATGCATTGTTGTAATTAAAAAAAAAAAAA
>NW_018148262.1:0-202 GCF_001952655.1 Monopterus albus | reverse complement strand
CACCCACTCCTGGCCCTTCCTGGACCACGTAGCAGGGATAATTGTGTCTCTGAGGTCATCGCTGATGTCCTTTGTTCTTGGGATGATGTATATACACACCTCAGTGCTCCAATATACCAAACTGCCAAAAGTTCTGTTTTAATATAGAGAGTTGTCACACTTCTCAATGGTTGACTCATCCTGTGCATTTGAATAGTAACTC
>NW_018148261.1:0-202 GCF_001952655.1 Monopterus albus | reverse complement strand
CCCACCCTCCTCTTGCCTCCCCCACCTCCTTCCCCTTTCCCTTCTCCCAGTCCTGTTTTGACTCCAGCATGCAACTCCTCCTCCTCTCTCTCCTCTCAAACCTCCAGTGAGACAGGGAACGTGGGCAGTCTGCTGATCCTGGCTGACGGCGTGGTGGTGGAGCACGCCGAGGACTTCTACCGTATGCAGGTCAGTGATGTCG
>NW_018148260.1:0-202 GCF_001952655.1 Monopterus albus | reverse complement strand
TTATGGATTTCAAAATTTCTCCCTTCATGAGAAAAGGTAAACCCAAAAATAATACAAGAGAAGAAAACTTTTCACTTTGAGCTAAAATACCTGACTGATTTTCTGTGGTTCTGCAGGAAAAGTTGGTGACTGGAAAACACATTTCACCGTGGCTCAGAATGAAGAGTTTGATGAGGACTACAAGAAGAAGATGAACGACTCC
>NW_018148259.1:0-202 GCF_001952655.1 Monopterus albus | reverse complement strand
AAATGTCAAGTTTGAACAATTTCAAACTGGCACAAAATTTGTTCAAATTTGAAGCCAATCCATGCACCGTACATCCACCTGCCAATTCATTACCCAACTGTAAGCTGCAAATGTTAATGTCCTCTGATGGACTAAAAGACAAACTACGTCAGATTGTCTGATGCACCTACACACTTGTAGTCACTACAGTTTGATTTTTTTT
>NW_018148258.1:0-202 GCF_001952655.1 Monopterus albus | reverse complement strand
TTGTTAGATTACTTGAATTGAAAACATGTTCTTTAATGAGGAGGAGGTCAAACAAATGTGTCAAAAAATATGATCTGAACATGTCTGAAAAGGGTCTGTGACATTTGTTAAACCAAACCAAGTCAATGAATGAGTTTCATCAATAGTGGTGAATGTCAAAAATGCTCAATCTGTGAACACACAACATGCTATAAAACACACA
>NW_018148257.1:0-202 GCF_001952655.1 Monopterus albus | reverse complement strand
CCATACTGTGCATATGACAATAAGCACATTGAATCTTGAATCTAATAATAAAATAAATAATAAATTTTCCAAAACACATACAACTCTTTGTGCTCTACAACCTTAGCCCCTCCCCTTCTCTTTTAACCTGATTGTATGATACTTGTCTATCATCACGTGACTGGTCAATATTCATTAGACACCTCTAAATATAATATAGTCC
>NW_018148256.1:0-202 GCF_001952655.1 Monopterus albus | reverse complement strand
AAAAAAAAACCTCAACAGTGAAGATGATGATTGTTGGCTTGATTGACAGGAGGCCATTGCTGCCCAGTCCTTCTATCAGCCAATCAGAACCATCCAGAAGGGAGACCTGGAGGCGGGGTTTAAACAGGCCGACCATATCCTTGAGGGTAGGGCTACCTCTGTGTGTGATGTCCTCCCGATTCCAACTGATCGGGTATTGATT
>NW_018148255.1:0-202 GCF_001952655.1 Monopterus albus | reverse complement strand
TAATTACCTAAAGACATTATAGGAAATCATTAATGGAAAACTTTTAGTTACATACACACCCTGACTGATGCAACATATGAAGTTCCCACACAGCTAAGACACACTGGGGAGGGGCAGAGAGCTGCCAGGGAACAAGATTCACAGGGCCCCGTTCTTGTTCATGCAGGTCAAAGCTGGCGTCTCAGCCAACCACTGGAAAACT
>NW_018148254.1:0-202 GCF_001952655.1 Monopterus albus | reverse complement strand
TTTTTTTTCTATTATTATTCCAAGACTGACTTGGTTTGGATCATTGCTTTAGAGTACTGTAACTTTAAACACAGTTCAGCTGAAAAAAGACCTAATTTAGACTTTGTCTACAAATGATGAGTTTGGTGTCCAGCCTCCATCTGACCTGAGCTGGACATCAGGCTTTACAGACACTCAACATCACTTCCAATACAACCAGCAG
>NW_018148253.1:0-202 GCF_001952655.1 Monopterus albus | reverse complement strand
CACACACACAGCAGGGAAACAAACCCTGCTCCCGTGCCTGATGAAATCTGTAGACAAGGTGTCTTAGCAGGTCAACAGCAAAGACCCACGACCAGAAAGAAATAACAGGGGCTTATTGAGTGACAGCATACAAGACCTATCTCAGCTATTATCGGTGCTATGAGTTCCTCTTTGGAGGATTTGGGGAGTTTTTTGATCAGTA
>NW_018148252.1:0-202 GCF_001952655.1 Monopterus albus | reverse complement strand
GTTCAGGTGTATTAAGGAAGTTTTATGTCCATTTCAAAGTCCTGCACTGCAGCTGATGACAAATGTTTGATAGTTCCAGTGCATTAACAAAGTCTTTTGTCCATTTCATGTCCTGTTCACGACTGTGCATTGTGGTATTAGTGCATGTCAGAAATTTTACGTTTGAAGAAAAAACAAACCTAATGATGAGGGTTAAGATCAA
>NW_018148251.1:0-202 GCF_001952655.1 Monopterus albus | reverse complement strand
CAGCAAAGAAATTAGGACTGGCGAGTGAGCTGCTGGGCTGACAGTAGATGGTGGAGGGCAGCCATCTTAAATTTGGGTGTGTGATTGTGTTCAGATCGTGAGGTTCTTTACAGTTTCTGTTCTTTTCTTTGAGCAGGTCTCCCACCTCCTGTAGTGAGCACAGGTAACTGCTGTGTACCTTGTCCATAGCAGCCTTCATAAA
>NW_018148250.1:0-202 GCF_001952655.1 Monopterus albus | reverse complement strand
AAAAAACACACACAAGATAGAGCACATAACCAAAGCCGTCACAGAAACTAAAAGCTTAAAAATAGAACTACCGTGTACACTGTTAATTATGCTGTGGGAAAATGTCAGTTCACTATTGAAAAAAGAAAACAAAACAAAAGCAACCCTGGTTAAATAGTTTTAGACACCAGTATAACTTCTTTATAAACCAGACAAACTCACA
>NW_018148249.1:0-202 GCF_001952655.1 Monopterus albus | reverse complement strand
TTATTATTATTATAATATTCATTATCCCATTAATGCATGCACAATGCTGAAGCATAAAAAAATAAAATACTTAACAGGTTAAACAATTAAGAAGCACTATTGTGCGTCTTAAGTCTGATATTGGTAACAAAACACTGACTTAGTGTTCATGCATTTTAAAAAGAACTCACCTGAACATCAGTTTGTGAAGGCTGCCTTCCTG
>NW_018148248.1:0-202 GCF_001952655.1 Monopterus albus | reverse complement strand
TTTTTTTTTTTTTTACAGTTGATGGCATCAACATACATAGAGTATTTGCCACTTGCAATATACTTAATTATAAACATATTTTCATTATATTCATGAAAGGTAATCCTGTTGTATTTATGTTTTCTACTAAACATCTTTGGTGTTGTGTATATAAACCTAATTTTAATGAGGTTGGAACAGCAGACAAACACAAGGAAAAAAA
>NW_018148247.1:0-202 GCF_001952655.1 Monopterus albus | reverse complement strand
TTCCTTGTACTCCTACAGAACTTCAATACAGCACGGACTGGCAACACTCCAGTAGGAGTGGAGAACATCCTTGCAGGTAAAATTTCTAAAACATGTGTTAGGAAATAATCTAAAAAGTAATACAAAATTAGCTTATACTGATTTACAATGACTTTACAGGTGTTCATCTCATCCTGATTGGTGGTATATGCCAAATGGTGGC
>NW_018148246.1:0-202 GCF_001952655.1 Monopterus albus | reverse complement strand
TTTGTGCAGTGACAACATCACAGATTTTCTCAATCCATTGTTTTTCACCCTTTACGATGACTCCTTCAACCTCAAACAGCTTCCTGCGCTTGAATGAAGGTATCTGACACGTCTTGATACCTTCATAGATTTTCTGCAGAGTCTCGGTCTCTGCTTGTTCACCGAGAGTCCCAGAGATTCCAAATATCTGAGCTTCATACTT
>NW_018148245.1:0-202 GCF_001952655.1 Monopterus albus | reverse complement strand
AGTGTGCATTTGTAATTTGTTTCTGGTGTTTTACCGTGGCTTTCCTGGTCCAATTTTGTAAAAGACTGAAAAGTGTTGTGTTTTCAAACATTTCCAAGGTGTTATAGGCTCCTCTGCATGTGTTTTGGCTAATGTGTGTTAAGTGAGCTGCAGGCCCACTTGGTTATCAGTAGTTTTTGACTAAAATGACAAAGATACAGGC
>NW_018148244.1:0-202 GCF_001952655.1 Monopterus albus | reverse complement strand
GACCATGACGATCATGTTAAAGACCTTTAGACACGAGGCTTCACTGTCAGCTTTCCTGTCATGTCCTTTCACTTCAGCACCTGTGGGCGATCACTGTTACAATATAGTGAACAGGGGAGGTGTCAGAGACATCGCTTTCACCTTATCGCCAGGGGAGTAGTGCCGTCTTTGGTACTGTAGTCAGTAGTGTCGTACAGGACTG
>NW_018148243.1:0-202 GCF_001952655.1 Monopterus albus | reverse complement strand
TGCATTGTGGTGATGTAATTAAAAGTGCCAGACAAACCTCAAATGGTGGGTGGCACAGTAGATGTATTGATCTTAGAAAAATGACAGCCTCTTTATTTCTTTGCATGTTTTTATCTGCCACTATTTCATCACCTCAGCGGAAGTTTGTCTTATTTTTCATGTAGGTCGTTTAACTTTGTTTTATATCAAAACGGAAACTTTC
>NW_018148242.1:0-202 GCF_001952655.1 Monopterus albus | reverse complement strand
ACTTTGTCATTGAAGTCAATTTTAACCAAAATGCCAGAAGCTTCTCAAATGGCAACACGTGTTGTTTCGCTTAGTCTCATGTGATAGAAACCTGAATGCAGTATCTTTAAGTGTTGAACTGCTGATCAAACAAAAAAGATCTGAAGATTTCACCTTTAAGATCAAACGACTGGTTAGTTAATTAAGAAAATAGCAGCCAAAT
>NW_018148241.1:0-202 GCF_001952655.1 Monopterus albus | reverse complement strand
AGTAGCAGAGTTTTAAAGCTAAAACAAACATCTAAAGGAAAATGTAGAATGTTATGGAGCCAGAAAGATCATTGATGATCTTTTCCAAACATCATATTTTTGACTTATCCTGTTATCTTTAAAAACATTTCCATCCTTAGAAACCACCTCTACTGCAGAGCAGAGTACATTTTTATTTTTACATAGAACCCCACAGCCCAGC
>NW_018148240.1:0-202 GCF_001952655.1 Monopterus albus | reverse complement strand
TTTTCCCGTGTGCCTGCAGTATCTGTCAGCTGTGTGGGGTCTATGACGAAGCCAACTTCAGCTTCAGGACCGCCTGGTCCTACCTGGTCATCATCAACAACATATCACAGCTGGTAAACACACAGACATGAGACCCCCAGCCCTGCTGAGAGCACTTCACAGTCTAACTCAGACATGTCTCAGTCAGACTTCACTGGGTGAC
>NW_018148239.1:0-202 GCF_001952655.1 Monopterus albus | reverse complement strand
TCTCACATTTTAATCTTTGCTCTCAGTGCCATTGTGTTTACTTGCTCTAAATCTCAAAGGTGGTGTGTACATTTGCACTTTAAAGGTATGTCCAGACAAGAAAAAGAGCCAATGTTCATGCGAGCAATAGTGATTCTCAAATCTGAACTGATTAATTACTTTTGAGAGTCTATAAAAATGGATATTGCACATCACTGGCTCA
>NW_018148238.1:0-202 GCF_001952655.1 Monopterus albus | reverse complement strand
GACTGTACTTAATTGTTGAAATGTGTTACATAATCATTTCTAAGAAAAGCTGAGTGTTCTAATGTACTGACTAAACAAAATGTGTAGAATATCAAACTTGATTTGATTATTGAGGCAATGAAGAAAATCTAGTAATAATGGTAGTAGAACTACAGGTAGTGGGCTACGTTTCAATGACACCAGTTTGCAGAATATTCTTGTA
>NW_018148237.1:0-202 GCF_001952655.1 Monopterus albus | reverse complement strand
ATGTTATTTAGTATTGCTTCATTAGCCTAAACAAGCTAACATCAGCCTTTGTGAACACTGTATATGGAGCATTGCTACAACAGATACAGCGGTCACATTTCACAAACAATAACGGTACCATTTCAAGATATGAACAATCTGTTCATCCATTATACCACTTAATCCTGAACCGGAAAGAATCCACACAGGTACAGGGAGAACA
>NW_018148236.1:0-202 GCF_001952655.1 Monopterus albus | reverse complement strand
AGGGTGGCTGGACTGGATATTACGTTAAATGCTCATTATTCACACTTGAATAGCCTACACAAAAATCTTTTGGCGACCTGTTAAGATGCCTCACTTCCTTCTACTGTGTCAAAACATTATGCATACATGAGATGGAAGTATAATTTATTGAGTTTCCTTTTCCTCAGTCAGTTTGTTGATCAGGTCGTTGTAAATGACGTCG
>NW_018148235.1:0-202 GCF_001952655.1 Monopterus albus | reverse complement strand
GAGAAAAAGACGAAATAAAGCCCCATTTAGCGTTAGGAAAACCCAGCTAGTAACAGCCCCCATACTTGTGCCCGCCCCATCTACATTGTTTACTATGACGTCAATTATATGCGCCAAACACGTTCAGAATCTGAAGGCGACTTCTACAATTTTAGTGTATAGCAGTCATTTGTTGTTTGTAATGTGTAATTTAGTGGTAAAT
>NW_018148234.1:0-202 GCF_001952655.1 Monopterus albus | reverse complement strand
TTTTCACTGTTTACCACTTTTTCCACTAGAAGTAGGCTGATCCAGAGCTACATCTTAAGCTTGATGTTTAGAGAGTAAACAACAAGCATGATAGCTCAGGTCCTTTACAGTATGTGTCCCTGTGTTGTTCTGCCATGGATGCATGCTCTTTAAGATCAAGGAGAAGCTAATCAAGTGCTGAAGAAACTGTGATTAGGATAAG
>NW_018148233.1:0-202 GCF_001952655.1 Monopterus albus | reverse complement strand
AGTGAATTCTCACAGTCGAACCTAGTTGTTCAGCTGTGATAAACCTGTGAACAATGTTTTAATCAGCCTGTTGTGCAGTTAACCTCTCACACATTCCATGAAAAAAAAACAACACTGGGCACTTCCCTGTGCTGTTATTATGTGTGGACTGTATCAAAGAGCATCTGTTCAGTTTAGATGACTCTCTGTCTATTCTCCAGCC
>NW_018148232.1:0-202 GCF_001952655.1 Monopterus albus | reverse complement strand
TTTCTTGCTTGAATGTTTTTACTTTTTGCAGTAGTAACTTACTTAAAGTACTTAGAAGTAAAGTACTAAAAGTAAAATACAAATACCACTAAATTGCACTAAAAGGACAGTTCTTGAGTTACATTCCACTGGTATTATTCACTTCCTTCTCATTTTGTGCAGTTTCTTGGTTTGTTAATAGACAGTACTATGCAAAGGTTTT
>NW_018148231.1:0-202 GCF_001952655.1 Monopterus albus | reverse complement strand
AAGCTAATTTAAAAAACCCAAGCAATCAAGATTGTAGTGGCCAGGCCAGGAAAGTCAAGCACATGGGTGCGCGTGCACACACAGCATGTTCCTATCTCTACTGACAGCTTCACTCCACTGAATAAGAACACATGTATAACTACCACATCAGTGCTACTGAACAAGTAGGGTCCTTGGTCATATAAGGCTTCCATTCATTACA
>NW_018148230.1:0-202 GCF_001952655.1 Monopterus albus | reverse complement strand
AAGTGACTGAGCTTATAAACAGTCATTTACACGTCCTTTAGGTCACTGCAGTGCCCTCTACAGCGGTGTCTGCCTCTCCTCCATAAACCGCCTCCAACTTGTTTAAAATGCCGCAGCCCATTAACTCACAAATGCTCAGAAAAGAGCATATCTCTCCTGTTTTAGTCTCTTTACACAAGTTTCCTGTTTGTTTCTGGATTCA
>NW_018148229.1:0-202 GCF_001952655.1 Monopterus albus | reverse complement strand
AGGATTGAAAGAGGAACTACAGCCTGAGGAACAGAGGAAGATTGTAGAAGG
This sequence comes from Monopterus albus, assembly GCF_001952655.1. Taxonomy (NCBI): domain Eukaryota; kingdom Metazoa; phylum Chordata; class Actinopteri; order Synbranchiformes; family Synbranchidae; genus Monopterus; species Monopterus albus. The sequence continues at coordinate 151 of NW_018148229.1, read as the reverse complement.
AGGGATAAGCAATAGAGATGAGGGAGATTTGGGGATGGTAAGTGTTAAAAAGCAGAATGGGGGAAGCAAAATGGACAATGAAGAAAAAACAGAGGCTCTCAATAGCCGACCTCAAATGCAACAACTAGAAGGTCAGAGGACTGAGGTTCAA
>NW_018148228.1:0-202 GCF_001952655.1 Monopterus albus | reverse complement strand
TAGCTGAAGGGAAAATAGCCAATATTTGCCCCGATAGTCAATATGTGTTTCAACAGTGCATGTTTTTGTGCAACAGTGGAAAAATCGAGGCATGATGACTTCAACAGGGAAACTAATTAACCACAGAGATCTCATTTTAAATCTCTTAGATCCTAAGAGTTACCCAAAAAGGTATCCATTTGCAAGTGTGCAGCACACACTA
>NW_018148227.1:0-202 GCF_001952655.1 Monopterus albus | reverse complement strand
TGCAACCAGACCACTGCTGCAGCCACATATGAACAGTCTGGTTAGAATGTCAACATTCAGTACTAAAACACTGGAGAATGTACCTAAGACCCTAAATTCATCCACTTGCTCTTTAGACACACTGTCAACCCCCTTTTAAAAAAATGTTTACTGTAAAATCTTTAATGTGTTGAATATTGTTAATGGTTTTCTCCTGTTAGAT
>NW_018148226.1:0-202 GCF_001952655.1 Monopterus albus | reverse complement strand
AAGAGCCAAAGAATGCTTTTACTGATTTCTGTTGTGACACACTGTATAGCCCATCTCTCATTCCTCACATGTCATCTCTGTGTGTTCAGCATTGTCAGGAATGTTCCAGCTAGAGCCACTGAATTCAACAGTGCTATGAGGCTCTGATGTACGATTCAATGCCACCGTGGAGGGGAAATGGCTATACATGGCCTGGACTGTC
>NW_018148225.1:0-202 GCF_001952655.1 Monopterus albus | reverse complement strand
CTATACTTTTTACTGCGCCACACTGATTTGACAGGAGAAGATAATATGCAGGTAGTTAACATGAGCTCCCCCTTCAGCAGCTGCACAACATGAACGCAATAATGCATCAGTCATGATAATCCATAATATCAGACAATGTTAGATTCCACTTGACCTGACTGTGGGCTTGCACAGCTGGACAGATGTTGGACAGAGACTCTGT
>NW_018148224.1:0-202 GCF_001952655.1 Monopterus albus | reverse complement strand
GGATCACAGATCCACATGCGATGGTAACTCTGTTTTTAAAATTCTCAGAAATACACAAAAATATAGCTGTACCCCAAAGAGGCTTCCAAGCACTTCTCCGATGAGAGTTATCAGTTCGATGAGCAAGCCCTTCACCTCATTTTCCCTGTCCTGGATGATGGTGAGCGAGGTGACTGTAGAGTTGGACGTGTACAGGGTCGCT
>NW_018148223.1:0-202 GCF_001952655.1 Monopterus albus | reverse complement strand
TTGCTCTTCATGTCTGTACAGCAGCAGGGGTGCAAGAAGAAGTCAGAGAAGATGGAGATATGGAATAGGAAAATTAAATGAGAAATGAAAATTTTCTTAGTCAAAATTTTAAGTCTAACATGTATTTCAACAAGATAATATATGTTTTACTGCTGCATGATTAAGAAGGAACAAACAAATTAAGGATACACTCAAAAAGTAC
>NW_018148222.1:0-202 GCF_001952655.1 Monopterus albus | reverse complement strand
AAAGTTTGAACATACAAGGTTTTCTGTCAGTAACAGATGATCTACACTGTGTTTTTTCTTAATATCTGAGGACCCTCACTGACTCGGTGCATCTTCTAACCAAAGCCTGATTCTAAACTGAACCCTCAAACAGTCTTTGGAGCAGCGAGGACCAGACAACGTGTCCTCACAATGAAGAAGTCGGAGTAAAATGTGTCCACAC
>NW_018148221.1:0-202 GCF_001952655.1 Monopterus albus | reverse complement strand
CAGCCCTCACCCATCTAGATTAAAAAAACTCTTACGTGCGGATGGTGTTCCTAGACTTCAGTTCAGCATTCAACACAATAATTCCCCAGCAGCTTACACAAAAAATTGGACACTTGGGACTCAAAATCTCTTTCTGCAACTGGGTACTGGGCTTCCTAATGGGGAGGCCACAAAATGTGGGTCAGCAGCAACATCTCCAAGA
>NW_018148220.1:0-202 GCF_001952655.1 Monopterus albus | reverse complement strand
AGCCTAAACCTGAATTTCATACTGTGGACCAGTAGCTGCCTGTGGGGTGAGAGCCACAGGTTTTAAGCTCTAAAACATGGCTGCTGTGGAAAAACTGACCAGAAAAGAAGTTCAGCTGTAACAAATGGGCTGAAACACACAAAAACACAGGTATGGTCCTTTAAAAGTCACTTCTCTTCTGCTTAACTCTATAAGCTGTTTT
>NW_018148219.1:0-202 GCF_001952655.1 Monopterus albus | reverse complement strand
TTTACCGTAGCGTAGCGTGCACTGGATGACAGCCATTGGAATGCACTTAAAATGGACAACAGCCCTCTCGTGCCTGGCTACATGAGAGCAACATGAAGGTATTGTGCCAATGTATACAAATGCAGTGTAATCGTGTTCAATTAACGCTAATTGCTAACGCAGCAGATGCTGGTCCGCAAAATAGACCTAGTGTGTAACAGTA
>NW_018148218.1:0-202 GCF_001952655.1 Monopterus albus | reverse complement strand
GAGTTTGACACCGTGCTCTACCACAATGAGCTCTACCAATGGGTTCCTGTGGCTAACCCATGTAAGTGGTCAAAGCCTCAAATATAAAATTAGATATGACAGATAGAAACACATATGCTAGTAGCCTGTCTTCACACTTCCCTTTTCCATGAGATCAGTAGATGCAATTGTAGGCATCATCCAACAGGGGGCAGTATTTACA
>NW_018148217.1:0-202 GCF_001952655.1 Monopterus albus | reverse complement strand
AAAAAAAATCAGTCCAGTGATTTTCATGTACCATCAATATGGAGACATGGTAACTTGTCAGAGCAGTAACAAAAAATGTCTGTGATAGAAAAGTGTTTTCCATGTGAAAATCCAGTATTTATAACAATAAAAACAGTTGGAAACCAACTGTTTATGTTTGAGCCTTGTGTTATGAGTGGCTTTGCATCTCATGCAACCAGTT
>NW_018148216.1:0-202 GCF_001952655.1 Monopterus albus | reverse complement strand
AATTTCTCCAAAATAAAATACAGAATTGCATCCTGGGTCTCATTTCTGTCATCGGTTTTATACAGTAAATATTTGCCAAGTTCACCTCTGTGACAGCGACACAGTGCTTAAATGTGGGGTCTTAAAGTAAAGCAATACCCGTTAGCTAAATGCTAACATGGTGACATTTAGCATTTACCATGTTCACCATTTTAGTTTAGCA
>NW_018148215.1:0-202 GCF_001952655.1 Monopterus albus | reverse complement strand
TCAGGCCCACAGGGAAGCGCTCGATGAAGTCGGAAAAAGATGCAGCAGGGTCATCTTCCCGGCTTCTTTTTTCAGCTGTAGCACTCCTGTCATCGCCAGAGTCTTCAGAGGAGCTGCAAGCAAACAATATTTAAAAGTTATATTTCAATGTACAAAAGAAATGCATGTTATGTGCCAAATAACCTGACACTTACCCTTCAAA
>NW_018148214.1:0-202 GCF_001952655.1 Monopterus albus | reverse complement strand
TACACTTCAACATCGTACTTAACTACATTACTAGAGTAAATGTACTTACCTGTTACTTTCCAGGGCTAATTGGAGACTAAATCTTGGACTTGCATTCAGCAGGTGGCTGGAAACATGACTTCAGATCGATGCTAATGTTGCTCTCGTCTGCTGAATGTGTAAATAAGCTATTGATTAGCACGTTGATCACTGACAACAGCAT
>NW_018148213.1:0-202 GCF_001952655.1 Monopterus albus | reverse complement strand
TGTGGTAAAGTATGAGTCATTGTCACCCGTTTGTCCCAGGCGAGTCACAGTTTTGACCTCAGCACCAATTTTTGGCCTCATCAGCTTTTTTTCTTCAAATGGCCATGAAGTGACTGATGTAACTGTGCAGTGCTGCGTACCTGCATGTATTCCACAGTACACATGTGATTCTCAGGTGTCACAGCTGGTGTTGATTGTGTCT
>NW_018148212.1:0-202 GCF_001952655.1 Monopterus albus | reverse complement strand
AAAATATGAGAGGCTGATGTCACTGGGCTGAACCATTACCAACTACCCAATTCCTATGTGTGTGTAATATGACAATCATGAAATTAAATGTCTTTTTTCGGTAACTAATTTCTCAAACCTTCATTTTTCTGCACTCTCACTTGCCCGAAAAAGGCCCTTTATCTATTTAAACTGGGCAAAAGGGTTCAACTATGCAAGCATA
>NW_018148211.1:0-203 GCF_001952655.1 Monopterus albus | reverse complement strand
TTTTTTTTTAGCTTCATCTCCAAAGTGTTAAAATAATTTTAAGTGAAGCATCATCTCACAAGTTTCAATATACCACATAGGAGAAAGCCACTGCAATTATGTGAATATGAAAGCAGTACAAGAAAAAACACCCAAAAGAGTGCAAAAGACATATTATCCAAAATAAAAGATAAACTATCTAAGATGAAGTATGCATACAGTGA
>NW_018148210.1:0-203 GCF_001952655.1 Monopterus albus | reverse complement strand
GCTCACTTTTACGGCTCCGCCTGCTATCTGTGGACTCACCCCGTTCCAAGGGTGGCCTGACTGAACTTGAGCCTCCTCCACCACCCCCTCCTACTTGGCCACTGTGTTCGTGGAGGCATGCTTGCATATGGAGCTCATCAGTAGGATGGTGCTGGCTGAAGCAGAGGTCTGAATTGTTGGCAGTGGTCTTGTTTGTGTTGTTG
>NW_018148209.1:0-203 GCF_001952655.1 Monopterus albus | reverse complement strand
ACACAGGCCCCTCCTTTTCATGTTAAACTCAAATATTTATACTTTTTGTTCTAAGCAATATGGCCTGGAGATCTCTGATAGGAGTCAGGTGCTGCTCATCAGCCATGTGAGGAAGCGGAGTCCTGCTGGAGCCCCTCCTCCTGGCCCAGCCTTGCTCATCCCAGAGCTGTGCTACCTTACAGGTTGCCATCTCATATTTTGCA
>NW_018148208.1:0-203 GCF_001952655.1 Monopterus albus | reverse complement strand
ATGGCTAGGTACACAAAACACAGGACTCTCAGAAGAGCTGAGTTCAAGTCCAGTGGATGGCTTTTTGTTTTTGTTCCTTAACATAACAACATGGTTTTGTTCCTATGAATGACCAAGTAGTTTTTGTATCAGCGTAACCAGGTAGTTTTTGTGCCTAAACCTAATTACATTTTGCCTGTTTTGTGTGGCAAAATGTAATGAAA
>NW_018148207.1:0-203 GCF_001952655.1 Monopterus albus | reverse complement strand
ACCAGCAGCTTGGTGTGTCCTTAACTGTTTGAGTGCTAATAGTCTTTCTACTGCTAACAACCTAGTCTCTCATATCCCTGTTAATACAGTAGATTACATATAGTATCACCTGAAAAAATAACCAAATAATATTTATACATTTAACTTAGACCTTTTTGGAGTTAGGTAATAACAAAGTAAGATCACTGTGGCTATCTTAGCCA
>NW_018148206.1:0-203 GCF_001952655.1 Monopterus albus | reverse complement strand
ATGCAGCAACTGTTCCCAACTGGACACAAACTGGGAATACCCTGGCCAGCAAAATATAAATCTCCTTGGCCACAGGACTCACTGATTTATAGTTTCTTCTGTGAGCACTGTTTACATCCACACGGTTGCAGATGGTAGATCAGGTATCCTTCCAGGTCTTACATGCTTGAGTTTCTATATTTATCCATGTTGTAATCAAAAGC
>NW_018148205.1:0-203 GCF_001952655.1 Monopterus albus | reverse complement strand
TGTGTGAATATGGGCCCTGAAGATAAACAGACAAAATGTAAATGGAGCTGCTGTGTTGTTGTTTGGTGTCATTTGTCTGTGCTTTATTTTCTGTGGTAATTACATTTGATGGCTGTGTTGTATTGATTTTGTGTTGTAAGCTTATAATTTTCCCTTTTCACCTTGTTTTCCATTGATTAATGGTATATCTGGATTTTTTTTTT
>NW_018148204.1:0-203 GCF_001952655.1 Monopterus albus | reverse complement strand
AAATGAACTATTTTGGTAGTCAGTTCATCTCTGGAGCCGCTGATGTGCCTGTTCCAGCTCCCGCAGTGTGATGATTTGTGTTTATGTGTTTGCAAACAGAACAGTAACTCATCAGTCAGTCGATGTCGTGAACAGTTTCTTCTGCCCAGTCTCGTGTCTTTGTCATGTTCTATTGCATCAGAAGAAAAAGAAAATGAAGGCGG
>NW_018148203.1:0-203 GCF_001952655.1 Monopterus albus | reverse complement strand
TCAGTGCAGCTGCGACTACATCGAAGTACCAGAAGTAAACCTCACTGCCAACATGATGTGCGCTGGACAACAGAACAAAGGAACATGTCAGGTAAAAATAAAAAACCTTTGGTGCAACAATATCAGCATGACTGACATTTTTCAAAACTTTTTCTTTGACACTCATAAGAATAAAATCCTATATACTCACACATGTAGTTAAA
>NW_018148202.1:0-203 GCF_001952655.1 Monopterus albus | reverse complement strand
AGCGACCCTGTACACGTCCAACTCTACGGTCACCTTGCCCACCGTCATCCAGGACGCGGTTAATAAGGTGAAGGACTTGGTCATCCAAGTGGTAACTGTCGCAGCAGAAGTGCTTGGAAGCCTCGTTAAGGTACGGCTATATTCACAATTTTTTATGAATATTTTTGTTGCATTTCTGAGAATTTTAAAAACAGATTTACCAT
>NW_018148201.1:0-203 GCF_001952655.1 Monopterus albus | reverse complement strand
CTCCTTGCATCTGCCTTGTTGACATAGCAGTGTGTGTAACACTCACTGTGGGGGACAGACACACTGATAGTCCATGAGCCATATCAAGACCATATCCCCACATCAGCTTTTCATGTACTTAAATTAAAACTAACACTTATTTTTAACCATTCACACGTACGTTCTGTGAATAGGCTTAAATTAGAATATGAGATGGTACCTTT
>NW_018148200.1:0-203 GCF_001952655.1 Monopterus albus | reverse complement strand
AGAGTCCACACAGTCACAGTGCAGATTTGGCTACACCTCTGGAGAATCAAGAGAGCCCTCAGAATCAGTGTTCTTCTCTCACTGCTGTTGTAGCCACACCAACTGCTACATTTGAAACAATAAGCTCAGATGTGATATTTCTTTCAAGCACTACAAGTGAGGACTTTTCAGTATATTCCCATACAGACAATGGGATTGAGGAT
>NW_018148199.1:0-203 GCF_001952655.1 Monopterus albus | reverse complement strand
AAAAAAAGAAAACCCATCGCTTTCTACGCAGCCGCCCGTTCATTGCTATCTCACGCGAGGATCCGCGAAAAACGAATGGCACGTGTGGAACACATCGGCCCGGGCTCTACGTCTGCGCGCGGGAGAAGAGATCAGAGCGAGAGTCGTCGGTAGAAATTTCGAGTACGAAACAGAGCTCGTGCTTCGAGCTCTGTCCGAGCTCA
>NW_018148198.1:0-203 GCF_001952655.1 Monopterus albus | reverse complement strand
AAAAAACAACAGGAAGTCGGTTCATTGTAGTTTGGCTGCTGGTGGAGCTGCAGCAGTGACTCATGGTGTAGATCTAGAAACTTTAGTTACTTCTACTTGTAGATTCAGTGAGACTTCAGTAACATCCCTAGATGCTGCTTATAACTGCAGAACCTGCCTGTTTTCAAGATTTCTTCAGTCTCACATAATCCAGTGATAGACTG
>NW_018148197.1:0-203 GCF_001952655.1 Monopterus albus | reverse complement strand
TTTTTTCAGCCACTTCACGGTGTTAATTTTCATGCCATGTGAATGAAAAGAGACAAAACTACAACTTTTATCAGGTGATCGTGTAAATAATGACACACAGACAGTACAGAGTGGATGCTGAGCTTTAATCAGAAGAAAATAGAGGATCAGGAGAATTGATTCCTTTTTGATCTCAAATGAAATGTAAAGGCATTTTAGAAAAT
>NW_018148196.1:0-203 GCF_001952655.1 Monopterus albus | reverse complement strand
CAAATAAAGGTGATTATTATCATTACTGACATAGAAATGAAGGATTTTCTATGAAGCAGCAGAAAGCTTGCAGGCCTATCTCCAACCAGTAAAAACATTCCTACATGTACAGTGAAACTAGTTGTCCTTACTAGGCCTGCGACTAAGGAGGATTTTTAACCAGCTGCTCATAATAATTAAATATTGTGTCAAAAACAATGATA
>NW_018148195.1:0-203 GCF_001952655.1 Monopterus albus | reverse complement strand
TAAATTAGACATGAACCAGAGAAAATGCTGTTAACATAAAGTTAAGTGTGACACCAGTGATAAAAGAATCAATGTAGAGTTAAATAATTACCTGACATTATTGATACTGGAGAAGCAGTCATTAAAACACTTACCGATTCTGTCTGGTGCTGAGTTGTGAAGCTTTTTGATTCCCCCTGCTCTGCTTTCTTTGCTGGTTCCTT
>NW_018148194.1:0-203 GCF_001952655.1 Monopterus albus | reverse complement strand
TGCAAACTGACACAGGCACCTGTATGAATTAAGTGACTATCAGAAAAATATATGGATTTATTGTGGAAAGGTTTTATATTTGAAAAACTTTATTGTGATTTTGATGCAATGAAACAAAACATTATTATACAGGAACAATAATAAATTTATAATGGTTATAATATAATTAATATGTACAGCGATGACATAGTAGTTTACCTGTT
>NW_018148193.1:0-203 GCF_001952655.1 Monopterus albus | reverse complement strand
CTGGAATACAACTACAGTATTTATTAGGCTTATTAAACATCAATGGGCAAAAGATAACTGTCTCACATGAACATGTGTCCATGTGTGCATGCACAAAATGAAACTCGCACTGTCCAGCAGCAACCTCTTTGGGGCACGATAGCAGTCCTCATTGGTGCACATAATTTTAAAACAAGACAGTGTTGTGACTGTGTGGCAATGGT
>NW_018148192.1:0-203 GCF_001952655.1 Monopterus albus | reverse complement strand
GAAACATCTTATTGTATTATTATATACTGAAAACTGACCGAGTCACTGAGATGTATGTATTGTGAGTAATCCTCCAGATGAAGAATCATGTATTAGAGCTGAAGTTGTAAACCTGTAGACAAGTTGAAAATGATTTCACACATGATTCTTCATCTTGAACGTTCACATCAATGTTCTTCCTCTGCTGTTATTTTCTCTTGTGC
>NW_018148191.1:0-203 GCF_001952655.1 Monopterus albus | reverse complement strand
TTTTTTTCTTCTTCTTTCCACTGGTAGGTAATTTGCCTAATTGTCAGTTTAAATAATCGCCCTTTCTCCACAAAAACTACACCTGCATGCAGTTAAGATGTGCTGATGGTTTTGACTACTGTCCTTTTTTGATTATAATTCAGAAGTTTGGGTTATGAGATCATTTCAGACTAATACTTGAGGAGCTAGATGCTTAATCTTTA
>NW_018148190.1:0-203 GCF_001952655.1 Monopterus albus | reverse complement strand
AAGAAATAGCAGAAGGCAGAGCAAAAGCGATGTGTGATCCCTACATTCAAGTTAAGAACAATCAGAATGATGTTTAAAATACCTGAATGAAAATTTCAACTTTTGATATTTACTTGACAGAGGTTTCATTGGTTGGGTCAAAGAGTACAGATGCCAGCACTCAAAATCTGGGTGAAGAAAATGGGGACGAGACACACAACCTC
>NW_018148189.1:0-203 GCF_001952655.1 Monopterus albus | reverse complement strand
ACGTGTCGGTTCGGATGTCCAGCCATTCGAACGCCGAGCTCAGTTCCTCGGTTCCGTCTCGCATCGATATCATCGCGTTGTTCAGAGATATCGCTTTCTGCCTGACCAGCTGAAGCCGCATGAACGCGTTGTACGCTTCTTTCTGAAGCTCGTCGTCGTCCGGACGAGAGCTGGATCTCGCGATCCCGGAGCCGAACACGTCG
>NW_018148188.1:0-203 GCF_001952655.1 Monopterus albus | reverse complement strand
TTTTTTTAAGCATCATCTCTATCAAGCCAGATATTCCAACAGACTAGAACCTTAGATAATATTTCAGTTTTAGAACTCATTGTTCAGATCAGTCACAAAATTGTACTCTGTCTTGTGCCACTGGTTTCCACTGTGATTGGCCAATCTGGCGATGACTCATATGAGCTAGGAAATGAGGCACGCACTGCAGTTTTATATAGTCT
>NW_018148187.1:0-203 GCF_001952655.1 Monopterus albus | reverse complement strand
ATCTATTACCACCACACACATCTCACATCCGGAGAAAGTAACAAAATAAAATGCCATTGCAACAAATTATTTGGGTTATGGCAAATGGAATTATAACTCCGCTACACTTGTCTGACCCACAATAAGGTTTATCACATACACAACGTAACAAGTTTATGTGGTTGGTAATAGAGAAGGTGCAAGCTGTTAGTGTCCTCACCGTA
>NW_018148186.1:0-203 GCF_001952655.1 Monopterus albus | reverse complement strand
ACCTAAGAAATAATGAAGTAAACTACAATATTTCCTTCTGACCTGCAGAGAAGCAAAAATAAAATGTAGCAGAAAAAGAAGCTTTCAAGTATTGAAGACATTGAAGAGGTACAAGTACCTCTGATTAAATGTAATACCATGTATTTGGTTCTTTTATAATGTTATTTTGACGTCTCTGACTCAGCAGCTGCAGTTAAAACTAG
>NW_018148185.1:0-203 GCF_001952655.1 Monopterus albus | reverse complement strand
TCACATTTTCACGGCCTCTGCCGGAAGCAGGCGCCTGCAAGGAGTTCCACAGATCCTAATATTGCTAACTGGTGGAAGGTCTTTTGACAGTGTGGATGCACAAGCCTCTGCTCTGAAACAGTTGGGTGTCTTGACCTTTGCCTTTGGAACCAGGAACTCTGATATCAGAGAACTGCAGATGATATCCAGCGATCCCAGTTATG
>NW_018148184.1:0-203 GCF_001952655.1 Monopterus albus | reverse complement strand
ACTGTCATCGGATCCTTTCATATCCCAATGGTGAGCAATTTTAGTGCCTATGTATTTGTATTTGTTACAAATGATCGCTAATTCTCTATTGTTACAGCAACTCAAAACAAATGTGAGTGTGTAAATGTTTAATATTGTATATCAGTCTTTTAAGAGGCATTTCCTCATAGGTCAGCGCTTTGGCCGTCTGTGCTTGTCTCAGT
>NW_018148183.1:0-203 GCF_001952655.1 Monopterus albus | reverse complement strand
CAGAATCCTTTAAAAATGATTGTTATTTCTGCCCTTCTTGTGAAAGGTAACTGCTGATCACTTGGTCTGTCCATCAGATGCCTTAGTGCAGAGCATGATGTCTGAACAGCTGGTGGACACATTTCCATGACGTTTACTGACATTATTTATCCTGAAGATTTCTGAAGGTAAAGTTACATATTCATACTTGAATGAACCAATGA
>NW_018148182.1:0-203 GCF_001952655.1 Monopterus albus | reverse complement strand
GCCATACTAATCCCTGCAATCACGGAGCCAAAGCAGTGGTACAGTGGTACGGACACACACACTCGCACCTGAGGCTGATGGGAACATAGACAAGATTCATCACATTTCAGTGTTTGTCTTTTCTTTAAATCAAGAGACAGATATGGACTTACTCTTGATCGATAACCCATTCGGAGGCCCATAAAATAGGCATTATTTACTAT
>NW_018148181.1:0-203 GCF_001952655.1 Monopterus albus | reverse complement strand
GGTCCTGCAATGCCCCACATACAAACTATAAGCACACCCCACCTGATAACACCTGAAATTAGTGCTTGTTTTCACTGTGAATATTAAAGCCCCAGAAACTCTGAATCAGAACAGAAACGGAATCGGGTGGACTTTCCCCTGAACCAGAAACCACATATTAACCCTTTGAACCGTGACAGCTCTTCATGGTTCTGCTGTCCATG
>NW_018148180.1:0-203 GCF_001952655.1 Monopterus albus | reverse complement strand
TGTGTGCCTGGCAGCAATCACATTGTGGAGACTCAGCTTTCCCTCATGGAAACCAGACGCTGGCCCTCTTTCAGTAAATCAATGTATTTGATGATGTAGTTTAAGGTTAGAGTGAAGGTAATGTTAAGGTTAGGTTAAGTCTACCGCTAATGAATGTAAGTCAATGAAATGTCCACATGATGAATGAAAACAAATGTGTGTGT
>NW_018148179.1:0-203 GCF_001952655.1 Monopterus albus | reverse complement strand
CTAGCCAACAAAATTAGTTGGATTTGTTGGGTTTTTCTCTATGATGATGTTAATAGTAAGATCTATACCTTACTATGACCTGTCCTGAGATGACTTTCGTTGTGTTTTGGTGCTATGCAAATTAATTGAGTTGTATTGTCAAGTGTATAGATTGACACCATGTAGAATTGTTTTTCCAGCTGTTGCCAGTGCAGAGACATAAA
>NW_018148178.1:0-203 GCF_001952655.1 Monopterus albus | reverse complement strand
ACTTGAGTGTATGACCCCTGTATAACAGGATGAATAGAGTGCAAATTGGATTATCTCCAGGCTCATGGTCACAATTGTTAATTGTTGTCTGAATGTTGTCATTATCATTATCACTGTCACTGACGTTACCGAAACAAACACGTTAGCTTTGGATGCTAAGCCCTCCAGGAGGAGGAACACCACATCTGAATCAAATGTGAGTC
>NW_018148177.1:0-203 GCF_001952655.1 Monopterus albus | reverse complement strand
TTTTTCCTACTTACAATGGACCATGGTTCTGTGGTAGTGCTGGTAAGATTGTGTGTCTAACACTGTGCTTGAGCAAAATATTTCAACAACTGAGTTGGTACAGCTATCCACCATAAACACGTTATCCTTATCCTGTTTCTGGCCATGGAGAAAGAGTCAATACTTGCAAGACACATTATAGACAAATATCATGCACATTATCA
>NW_018148176.1:0-203 GCF_001952655.1 Monopterus albus | reverse complement strand
TCTAACCTTGCATAACACCGTGAATCTCTGCTTATCCGACAGAGGACTTCCTCTTGCAGCGGGGTATTCCCAGTCCAGGTCCAAACCATCAAAACCAAATTTTCTCAGTAGTTTGATAGAAGACTGGATAAACGTATTCCTGTTGACTTGTGTTGACACCATTTTAGTGAATCTGCATAGCATTTTGGGGAAATAAAGGTGCA
>NW_018148175.1:0-203 GCF_001952655.1 Monopterus albus | reverse complement strand
GTGTAGCCATTTGGCTGCTGTTTCATGATCAAAAAATCTAATTTTATTTTACAGTGACAGAATCTACAGTATAACAAGACATAGGAACATGCAGGGGGTGGGCAAAATACCAGGAAGACCTTCCAAAATGATGCAATCAACTGCAACATCCCTGCAAATAATACAGAATTTATGAACTGACATTCAGATTTCCTGAGACTGTC
>NW_018148174.1:0-203 GCF_001952655.1 Monopterus albus | reverse complement strand
CGCCTCATCTACCCATCACTACTGTTGTCTCATCTATTCTTTCCCAATCATAGGCTTCCTCACACGTGGTTACAAGTATTCCCACATCTGCCCATTCCATGGGTTTTGGCTGTGCTAGTGAGATATGGGGTGTCCTTGTCGAGCGATACAGCTTTTTCATTTTTGGTTCTAGCTCACTCACAACTTGCTCCTACACGTCCTCT
>NW_018148173.1:0-203 GCF_001952655.1 Monopterus albus | reverse complement strand
TTGCTGTACATTAAGGATACACACAATGTGATTCGGGGGGAAATAAAGATTTAACAATATTTGTAATTTCACAATACCGCAATAGATAAATGCCTCAATAGGACTGTGGTGGTGTGTACCAGCGTATTACATATGGTTAATTCGCTAGTAAAACTGCGATCAGGCTGTAAAATTGGAAACAGACATAGTGGATGCTCCATCAT
>NW_018148172.1:0-203 GCF_001952655.1 Monopterus albus | reverse complement strand
AATATAATGTAGTCCAGTACAGCACCAGAGAGCTTCACAGCCTCTACCCTGTCAGGGCCCTCAGGTGCAGTGGAACCACACTGAGTCTTTCTTGCTTACAGACAGACTCTTTGCTTCCTATGGGGGTGCCACATTTGGCAGGCATGTAATGAAACAACATTTGGCCCACTGGGTAGTGGACCTGATTCCCCTTTGTACATGTG
>NW_018148171.1:0-203 GCF_001952655.1 Monopterus albus | reverse complement strand
TGTTATTTTTACTGGTATTAACAAACTTAGTTCCACCACTGCACTTACTGTATTCACTAACTGTATTGTCCCCAGATGGCAATGAATGTATGACACACAATTCTACTTTACATTTTCTGGCAAGAGCAAATGGTAGTGTCATTATGTTTGCATGCTCACAATGACAATGATAACAGGCTGATTTTTAGAAAAAAGGTTTTTTT
>NW_018148170.1:0-203 GCF_001952655.1 Monopterus albus | reverse complement strand
AATCTATTTTCTACTCACTTTCTATGCTTAAATCAATCTCATCAAAAGATTTGCCTTTGTAGACCTCAGTTCCACGTTCGATTGCCATGAGTAGCTTGCTCATCTTTGCAAGCTGAAGTGTGTTCAAAAGTATTAGGCAAAAGTATTCGTGATGAACAGGAATATCATGTCCCATGAATTTGGCAAGTTGATCCAACTCATTT
>NW_018148169.1:0-203 GCF_001952655.1 Monopterus albus | reverse complement strand
CTTTTCATTAATTCTAAATTTTCATTCATTTTAAATCAGTTTTAGAGATATCTTATTGTTGTAGCATTATGTGCTCATGCTATGTTATTTATAAAGCCCTTCAGAGCAGGAAGGTAGAGGCAAAATGAGGAGGGAGGCACATTTATTTGTAGCTAAAGCCAATAATAAATACCACACCCTAAATGACAAAAAGAGATGAAAAG
>NW_018148168.1:0-203 GCF_001952655.1 Monopterus albus | reverse complement strand
TCACCCATCCTCACCCCCCTCGCGGAGAGCCCCCCAGCCAGTGACCCAGCAGAGCAGGCCCGGCTCCAGCTGGTGAGTAGGCGGGGGCAGGCAGGCGGGTCGAGCATGTCCAGACAGCAGAACGAAGGTGGGCCTGTCCAGCTTGAGCAGGGCCAGGTCGTAGTCGTGAGACTCATCATCATAGTAGTGGTGAAGATGGATCC
>NW_018148167.1:0-203 GCF_001952655.1 Monopterus albus | reverse complement strand
TACAAACCACGCAACCAGAGCACCACACGCACACAAGGAGGAAGGAAGGAGAGGACCCAACAGTCAGGGGACCCTGACTTTGGGATCAAAGTGAGAACCCTTCACACCATTATTAAAATGGTTCATCATCTGAAACAGGTCTCAGAGGAAGAGACACCCCGAACCATTAACCGCATGACACAAACATTGATTGACCGCATCAA
>NW_018148166.1:0-203 GCF_001952655.1 Monopterus albus | reverse complement strand
AAGACTGAATCACATTAGCTGTGTGCTGTCTTCCTCTGTTTGGAATACTCACCCTTGTTCCCTGGCAGAAGGACACAGAATATAAAAACTACAGAAATCATGTTAAACACATGTAGAATGGAGGCTCCTCTACTGGTCTTCTGTCCCTGTCAGTGCAGCTCCTGTGGATGTCACTGTTTTACGCTGTACGGAACGGGGAGGTG
>NW_018148165.1:0-203 GCF_001952655.1 Monopterus albus | reverse complement strand
AACAAGAAGAAAACATCCACGCTCAGTGCTTCGAGGAGGAGGTTGAAAGTCCTTACAAAGATGGGCCCATGAAAGTCAGTATGGAATTTCCAGAAATATTAGTGCAAAATTTGCAGGATCTCATTGCTGCAGTTGATAGTGAGGAATGTGCAGAAAAAATAGAGGATTTTATAGGGGAGGAACACCAAGAGGCAGGTGAGAGC
>NW_018148164.1:0-203 GCF_001952655.1 Monopterus albus | reverse complement strand
TTATATGTTCAGACAGTTCCTCACCATGTCAAGCCGTGTTGTATTAGACATGACCCTGGTTGAGAAAGTTCGCAGGTTGTTCACGCACTTAGCCTTAACAGGTGTCCTCACTGAGGCTGAACTTTGGGGCTTGTGTTTTCAATATGTAATATTTGGTTTTTAATTATACACAAGATCTATCAGTAAATTAGCTCTGACTGTAC
>NW_018148163.1:0-203 GCF_001952655.1 Monopterus albus | reverse complement strand
AGTACAGTGAGGTGTGTTCCATTTGCATTGTCACATAAATATGCTTTTTCATGAGTCACCCCTGACAAACTCCACTGACAAAATGATTAATTCTCCCACTGACAGATGAAGAATCTTGATGCCAACATGTGCATAGACCAAGGCCCAATGCCAGGTCACACACCCATCGCCTATGTTTGCTACTACTATGGACCACAAGTAAG
>NW_018148162.1:0-203 GCF_001952655.1 Monopterus albus | reverse complement strand
CCCTGAGCCACAGCCACCCACAGTTATTAAGCAATTAAAACAGTAGCCTTATTTTACAGGCCCCTTGTTTCTCAGCTAACTTCCTGGAAACAGTCCTGATGATTCCCTTAAAAATAGCTATTTTGTTGTTAATTACAAGAATATTTCCAGAAATGTTCGACACAGTTAAGCACTAAGTATAAGGGAAATGGAAGTGGTAGTTC
>NW_018148161.1:0-203 GCF_001952655.1 Monopterus albus | reverse complement strand
TCATATTCTACTTTTAATCCTCAAGGGTAAGTTCACACAAATGACAAAAACATTCCACTTACTGCTAGAGGTATCTAGAATATATCTATCTTCAGTTATATTTACACAACTACTGATATCCACCAATAACATTTGTGATACCACCCACAGTTGGGCGCTTTCATTAGGACTAACTATTCTTCAGAAAATACTTCCATTGTTAA
>NW_018148160.1:0-203 GCF_001952655.1 Monopterus albus | reverse complement strand
TCCCTGGGAGGTATAACAGATGCAAACCCCACAAGCATAAGAAATTCTCCATGTGCACATTAGCATATGCTCAGGTGGACACACAGACGCGCACTGTATTGATGTAGAGAATCTGTAGCTGCTCGATGGAAAAACACACACTATCAAGAGACACACCTTCAGTACGTGGCTGCAGCTGAAGGCAAACACTTCCAGGTGAGCCA
>NW_018148159.1:0-203 GCF_001952655.1 Monopterus albus | reverse complement strand
TGGTGCTCAACAGATTCAAAACACATCCAGCTACACTAAAGGAGAACGTTAAGGAGCTTTATATCCTCTGATGCAATGCCAGTCACCATCATCCTGATTTCAAAAGAAACTGAAGCACAGAGTTTGGGTTGACTCTTGCCGTCTCGAGCTTCCCAGTTGTATATGGCACATTTACATTTCAATTCAAATCAGTTTTATTTGCA
>NW_018148158.1:0-203 GCF_001952655.1 Monopterus albus | reverse complement strand
TTTTTTTAAATAATAAAAAATGTATTAGAGAATATTGTGAAATGAGGAAGGTAAGTGATGAACTTAAGAAACGTTCCTGACTCTGCAGCTGCCCCCCAGCTTTATGGAACTTTATAGTTGATTTCATTGTTTGGCCATGCACCCCATAACTTTGTCTGGTTCACTCTCACATTAAAGAGTTGGTAGGAAAATCAAGCAGAGAT
>NW_018148157.1:0-203 GCF_001952655.1 Monopterus albus | reverse complement strand
TGCTATAGGATACGCAGACAGTTTACTGGCTCATCTTGTTGAAATTAATCACAGATAGCATGTTTTCACTTCATATAATAAAAACAACACCAACACTCAGTGCAGGATTAAGTCACCTAAAGGCAGGAGCAGCTTCACCACTTGTATCCTCATTTTTACATAGTTCTAGGGTCTCATATCCTGAGCCCTCGAAAGAACTCTGC
>NW_018148156.1:0-203 GCF_001952655.1 Monopterus albus | reverse complement strand
ACTTGAAAACGTAGGCGGGGATAAAGTGCACTGCTTAAAAAAATGGGTTGTTTTAAAAACACACGCTGTCCCTCCACAAATCAAATCAAATCAGTAGGAGCTGTCCCTGGTAGGCTAGTGGTTAAAGAGCAGCCCTTTCGTTGCTGCGCCATGGGTTTAAATCAGGGTTGCGTCATGAAGGGCATCTGGCATAAAACACGTGC
>NW_018148155.1:0-203 GCF_001952655.1 Monopterus albus | reverse complement strand
AACATCAAGCAAGGACATCTACAAGCAGTTTCCACTCCGCCTACCTTTGAACAAGAAATCATATTCATCGTCTCTGTTTCCCATTGTCAGAAACAATCACCTCCCTAAGAATGCGGTTATGACAGAAGATATTAGGCACAAGAAAACCCAGATCTAAGTAGATTCGATCACCGGCAATCGGCGCACAATGCATGCCGGTTAGT
>NW_018148154.1:0-203 GCF_001952655.1 Monopterus albus | reverse complement strand
GGTACAAGAGAGCCTTTAAGAAGGCCAGTGCTAAAACAATGAAAACCCAGATGTCTCAAAGGGAGAGGGGAAATAAAGTTGAAACTATCTGGAGAATCTGATTCATCCAGCTCACTGACGGACTGGTTGGTCTCACTTGGACACTGACAGCAGCATTTATTTTAATCATGTGTAAGAAGTGCTGAATAAAACTGTTTCTAACA
>NW_018148153.1:0-203 GCF_001952655.1 Monopterus albus | reverse complement strand
CATAGTAACTATTTGGGATGTGTTAAGTAGCAATCCTCATATTAAATACAATCTCACATTAGGTACAAGCATGAAACACAAAAATGAACCATTCTACTTTGTCACTACACTCATAACACGCTACTGTTTTTCTCTTAAATACAAGGTAGTGTAAGTACCACAAATCCCAGAATTCCACACTTGGTGTTTAATATTTCTGCATA
>NW_018148152.1:0-203 GCF_001952655.1 Monopterus albus | reverse complement strand
TGTGTGTGTAACTGTTTAATAACTAAAGATGGAAAATTCACAGTACAAATGATGCATAAACACTTTACTTGCCTTTACTTTACATGTACTGCCAACCCACTTGCAGCACAGGCAGTCGATGCAGACTCAACGTTTGGGTTTCAGGCAGACATCTGCATAGTATCCGAGTTGGTCCTGGCAGACTTGAGCAGATGACAAATATT
>NW_018148151.1:0-203 GCF_001952655.1 Monopterus albus | reverse complement strand
ATGTACCCGCTCGTTTTGATGTGCTAGTGGAATTGGCCATGCATCTCGACAATCATCTGAGAGAACAGCGCCGCCGCGACACTTAGTTTTCACAAGAACTCCCTTACTATCTCGGCCTTAGTGAACTCGGGAGCAGAAGATAACCTCATTGACCAGGAGCTTGTTGAGCAGCTGGGGCTTTTGGTTGAGGCACTGGACGGCCA
>NW_018148150.1:0-203 GCF_001952655.1 Monopterus albus | reverse complement strand
TCCCTGAGTGCAGATTATACTAATTTTAGTGCACAAGAAATAAGCGTGTGCATGGTGTGTCTTCACTATGTTGGTTTGAAACCAGTGTAATGGCTTTTTCTTCTGAAATAAAACATTTTCACTGATGCTTTATCCATTAAATATCACAATTAAATAGGGAAAATTAAATTGTTTGCTGTCAAAGTTCAATTTCTGACATTTAC
>NW_018148149.1:0-203 GCF_001952655.1 Monopterus albus | reverse complement strand
GAACAGAAACTTGACACACAATGCACATCTTTTGCAACACAAACACACAGGGGTGAAAAAAGTGCAAAGGGTTGGAAGCAGAATCATACAGACAGAAACAGGTTCATCTGTCCATCTGTTCTAAAGAAAGTACTACTGTATGTTGAGCTGCAATGTTGCAGTCACTTTTTCAAAACATATCAGGCAGTAAAATAATAAATTAG
>NW_018148148.1:0-203 GCF_001952655.1 Monopterus albus | reverse complement strand
GAACAACAGACTGATGTAAGGCATGATTTTCAAGCACTTCCCTAGGTTGGATATATCAGAGCTTAGAGAGAAATCTGAGTTTCCCAGCTGTAATAAAACTTGAATGTTGACATGAACACTACTTACAAACTAGAAGTTCAGTTATAAAAACTGAGTCCAACCAATGTGTTGCTAGCGGTATTTATCTAACTGTGGCAGTGACA
>NW_018148147.1:0-203 GCF_001952655.1 Monopterus albus | reverse complement strand
TCTCTGTAGCAGTTGACTGTGCTCTGTGAAACTGACTTTGTGTAGAGATGTAGAGACAGTATTTTGCCTAAAATATGTGTCTGAAACATGTAGGGTCACATGATAAGAGCAGGCTGCTTTTTGGAAGCTCCTTGTCTTCCTTTCCTTTTTGTTGTTTCTCCGCTGCTGTCCTGCGTGTCAAAATAATCCTCGAAATGACTTCC
>NW_018148146.1:0-203 GCF_001952655.1 Monopterus albus | reverse complement strand
ACCCTCAGACTCCAAATGAATCCTTTTGGATTCTAGTGGTTTTCAGTCCTTATTATGTTTTTGTTGTATTTACATTTTAAGTAAACATATCACAAGGAAACGTGTTCTCTCTTTTTTCCAAAGGACTTGAGGATTAGGCCATTAAAATCTGTGTGATTTTGATGCTTTTCTCTACCAAATGTGTAAAGATTCCCATCTTGCTC
>NW_018148145.1:0-203 GCF_001952655.1 Monopterus albus | reverse complement strand
GTGTGTGTGTGTGTGATCACAGTTCACAGCAGAGAGAAACAGGAAGTTGCACACATTAATGTTGCCGAGCTGAAATCAGACTTGTAACCTTGCTGTCGCAGGGCATGTCTCCAGATCATCGGGAGAAAACAGCAACTATTAACAGCATAGGGATGCTGAACATGAACCAAGCTGTATATACAATCAGTAAAGTACTGCACTGA
>NW_018148144.1:0-203 GCF_001952655.1 Monopterus albus | reverse complement strand
ATAATAATAAAATAGCTTTATTTTTAAAATAATGCCAGTGCTCTCAGAGACCAACCATGAAACCAGCACAATTACTGCAGTGCAAATATGTGTTACTGAGATATCTTTTTATACATGGCTTAATGTATAATTCATTTTATACGTAAGTAAATAAACCCAAAGTAATATCCAACATTTCATTCCATTAAATTGTACAAGAAAAA
>NW_018148143.1:0-203 GCF_001952655.1 Monopterus albus | reverse complement strand
ATTTGGAAACAGCAAAGAAGAGGAGAAACACAAACTGAACAGGATAGCGAGAACTGCTGAGAAGATCATTGGTGCCTTGCTGCCATCTCTGCAGGACATTTACACCCGGCGCCTGTTTTCATAGAGCAGACAGCATCAGAAAGGATTCCATACAGTGAGTGACACATGTTTGGAAGAACAATTGCATAAAAAACAGAGCCATA
>NW_018148142.1:0-203 GCF_001952655.1 Monopterus albus | reverse complement strand
TTATGTTGAGCTTGACAACAAACCAGTTGTTCTCACCTAGGTGGCAACTTCAAGGGCCATGTGGATGTTCTGGCCCCAACAGTCCAGGAGTTGGCTAACCTCGAGAGAGAAGCCCAGACCGCCTTCTTCCACCTGGGATACATGCCAAACCAGCTTTTCAGAGCCTTTCAAATGCATCCCAACTAGCTGATAATACAGAATAA
>NW_018148141.1:0-203 GCF_001952655.1 Monopterus albus | reverse complement strand
AAATACTGTATTGTAAGTGTGTTTAGTTTAGTGTTGTTTAGGATTAAATCCTCCTGAAGGATGTTTCTAATTGTTGGTAACTGGGTTTAACAAAACATTAAGTTACTATTTCCTTCTCTGACAGTGTCAACATGGAGTCAGTCAACCATTATCAGGTTTACAAAGACACTGCTGCATTTCTGTTGTATTAGGTTGTTCCTGTT
>NW_018148140.1:0-203 GCF_001952655.1 Monopterus albus | reverse complement strand
GTTTGCTTGTCCTTTATGTATCCTGTTGTAACCTTGAACGGCAGGGGCGTCATGACGGCCTCGACAACCTCGACAGCCTCGACTGGCAGGAGCATGACGACAACCTTGACGGGCTCGATCAGCAGGGGCGACAAGGGGGCATTGACGACCTTGACTGGCAGGGTCGTCACGATCGCCTTGACGGGTTCAACTGGCAGGGTCGT
>NW_018148139.1:0-203 GCF_001952655.1 Monopterus albus | reverse complement strand
TGCGCCATGTTGTGAGGACCTAAAGCATTCCCTAGCCACTTACTCTAAGCTACACCAAATTCTAACCTTAAACACTAAGACAAGTCTCAAACAACCTTTTTAAATTATTAAGACCAGCTAAAAAGTCTTCACAATGATGGTATGGGACTAATATTTGTCCACGTGACCACAGAACAACATGTACACGCACAACTTAAGCAATT
>NW_018148138.1:0-203 GCF_001952655.1 Monopterus albus | reverse complement strand
ATTTTGCCTCTCTTGGAGAGAAAAAAGTGGCAGAGCATTGTTCTGGTGTGTTCTGGCAGCACTACAATGCACTATGGTTAATGTGTCGCTTTTGCTTTGTCAGTATTACATTGTTTGTAATGTATTTTTATTGCCAAAATATCAGATCTTCCAGTATACAATTCTCACAGGTCTTCGTTAAGAGAGAGCAAAACTGAAAAATG
>NW_018148137.1:0-203 GCF_001952655.1 Monopterus albus | reverse complement strand
TTATGGAAAAAGCTTTATTTTGTTGTTACATGAGAAGATTGATACCTCCATTATATTTGTCCAATAAATATGAAGCTACAGCCAGCTGGCATGTTAACTCAGCTTAGCACAAAAACTGTAGACAGAGAGAAACTGCTCTGGCACTGGTGAAATGTCACACAGTCCACCTACCTGCCCCTCTAAAGCTCACAAATTAACATGTT
>NW_018148136.1:0-203 GCF_001952655.1 Monopterus albus | reverse complement strand
AAGGCTCAAGGCTCTAAGATTCAGTCCCCTCCCCTCCGAAAGTTGTTGTCTCAGCTATAAATGGTTACACTGATTTGCAAAAAATGCATCATGAGGTAGTTATTTATGTTCAGTGAAAACCTATTGGCTGAGCTCTGTAGCTCCCAGCACTGGCGGACTTACAACAAATAGGGAACAGTGGTTAGGTTCATGGCTTTGAAGTC
>NW_018148135.1:0-203 GCF_001952655.1 Monopterus albus | reverse complement strand
CATCCCTTCACTTTCCCTCTTCTTCCTTCCTCCTTCCATTTTTCATACCATGCTCCCCCTCTCCCTCAATCTTTCATCTTCCTTTTCCTCCCTTCTTCATTTTTACTTTTTAATTCATTTCCTCATTCTCCATTCATTTGCCCCTCTTGCTTTCCTTTCCACTTTCTCCTCTCCTTACCTCCTGCATCCCTCATTCTCCCACT
>NW_018148134.1:0-203 GCF_001952655.1 Monopterus albus | reverse complement strand
AATTACTTCCCTTGAGAAATGTTCCCCGACTACAAAACTTCAGCTGAAGTGGAGCTGGTGAGCCCGGTCTTCAGTGTGGCAGCACAGGGCAGATTCAGCTTTCAGATAAATTATAATGACCATGAGAAACCTCATGACATTTTAAGATTAAGACCATTACATTTTTACAGTTTTATGCAACAAGGACAATTCAAAGTCAAACA
>NW_018148133.1:0-203 GCF_001952655.1 Monopterus albus | reverse complement strand
GCTCTGGGCGATCTTCTGCACCTCGGCCGGGACGGACTGGATGGCCTCCCGCTCCTTGTTGGCCTCTGCCAGGGTGGACTTGAACTGCTCGTGGGCTGCGATCAGACCCTGAGGGAGGAAAAACAGGTTGGATTTTATCTCCAGACAGAAAGAATGTTGTAGCTTACACCTGTGTTTACTGCTGTATACTGTGTATGCAAGAA
>NW_018148132.1:0-203 GCF_001952655.1 Monopterus albus | reverse complement strand
AAACAGCCACAATGAGAACATGTGATGCCCACTGGCCCTCTCTCACACAACGTGAACGGCTGTGAAACAATGACTACACACCTCTGAGCAACACAGACTTACACTGTCACTGGGATGTTATGTGAAACTCAAGCTGTTATTCAGGTGTTTGATAGAATTGTTCCTCATGTTAAAGTTAATGGTAAAAAGATCCAGTAAGTTCA
>NW_018148131.1:0-203 GCF_001952655.1 Monopterus albus | reverse complement strand
TACTGCATCAAAAACTATAATTCAATAGCATAAATTCTGAAATGAGCCATTCTACATACATTAATACATTTTGCTGCTAATACTTTACTTTTGCATAAGTAAAAAGTTCAATGCATGACTTTTTCTTGTAACAGAGCATTTCAACACACTGAAAATAGCCATGCTGAAGGCCCTGGACATTGTTTTGGCTGACATGTCTCTTC
>NW_018148130.1:0-203 GCF_001952655.1 Monopterus albus | reverse complement strand
ATACATTACCATTCCCAAAACATCCTGCAGGTCCCTGAAGTTGTCACGGATGGAACAGACTCTTCTGGGCATTCGCTGAATCTCATCAACTTCACTAGTCTTCTCTGTTAGGAGCCTGTTAACCTCTGGGACCTATGAAGAGTTATAAATATGAAAATGTCATCTTCCTCTAAAGATACATAGATAGGATCAGAATTGCAACA
>NW_018148129.1:0-203 GCF_001952655.1 Monopterus albus | reverse complement strand
TAATAAACTGGACACTAAATGTGAACAGTTAAAATAATATATACCATTTATAGCCCAGAATTTTGACCAGTTTACACACAAAACAGTTTGTCAGTTATTTTAAAATTGTACATCAGAAATAATTAATCACAAATGTTTCCCAAACAAATACTTTGTCTCATAATCAAACATCATCAGCTGCTAAGAGAACAAACTGGTCTGAG
>NW_018148128.1:0-203 GCF_001952655.1 Monopterus albus | reverse complement strand
CATGAGTTTAAGTGCTAATTAGCATACCATAACAGTGCACATAAACAGCATGTTAACCTTCAGCGGTGGAATTAGTACTCTGATTCTTTTACCAAGTAGCAATACAGCAAGTCAGAAGTGGAAGTCATATTATTATGCAGCTGGTAAAAGTGGAGCTAGTGTCAACTACATGCTTGTCTGAAGTACTGCTGGGTAGCTTGTGA
>NW_018148127.1:0-203 GCF_001952655.1 Monopterus albus | reverse complement strand
ACTAACCCACAGACATGAAGAGACAAAACTGCAGCTCATGGGGGAAATGTTTTCTTTAGTCATATAGCTGGGGGGAAAAACAGCAGAGAATCAGTTTCCACAGGAAAAACCACCAAGAGGTGACCAACTGAATGAAATGCACTTTTTCAACGGGTACATCTCTGTAATTGAATGTATAAATGTATGTCTTGGTTTAATTTAGA
>NW_018148126.1:0-203 GCF_001952655.1 Monopterus albus | reverse complement strand
ATGTCATAACTCTGATATCTTTTCTTGATGTTTAACAAACTGAACTTACCTTGATGTGGAGGATTTTTGTTAGGTTTGAAAACAACTGAAGCGTAGCTGACCTCCTCCTCCGCCATCGCTGCAGCTCTATCTGACTTGTAGACAGAGACGTGCCACTGACATTGAGCCACAAAGCATCCTAATACGAGAAGTGGCTGTTTCCT
>NW_018148125.1:0-203 GCF_001952655.1 Monopterus albus | reverse complement strand
ATAACAGGATTGAGCAAAGGTGGTATGGTAAGGGTCAACGTAGAGTTTATGATTCGGGCATTGGGATGGATGTAGGAGGCTGCTGCAGCTATGTTGGTACCCAAAATTGGTAGATAAAATATAGCCACAAGGATAAAATGAGAAGTACACGTTTTGGATGCTTTGAGTCGTTCCTCTCCTGATGCAATCCTGCTCAGTGCTAT
>NW_018148124.1:0-203 GCF_001952655.1 Monopterus albus | reverse complement strand
TGCTTTGTTGGTTATTCTTGTGAAATCACGTTAGCACTGCAGGGCCAGGGGTAATGATTGCCCGAGCAAGCTGCTGTGCATGCCTACTCTATAATCAGCTAGGAAAAACAAAAATGAAAGAAGAATGACTGCTATTATTTGTCCTACAGGATCATGAGGATGAATGGAGTGGAAAAAATGAACAGAACATTTTTTGTCTTAAA
>NW_018148123.1:0-203 GCF_001952655.1 Monopterus albus | reverse complement strand
AGGCCAAGAATGCCCTGGCTCATGCCGTTCAATCAGCTCGCCATGACTGCGACCTGCTCAGAGAGCAGTATGAAGAGGAGCAGGAGGCCAAGGCTGAGCTGCAGCGTGCACTGTCCAAGGCCAACAGCGAGGTGGCTCAGTGGAGAACCAAATACGAGACCGATGCCATTCAGAGAACTGAGGAGCTGGAGGAGGCCAAGTAA
>NW_018148122.1:0-203 GCF_001952655.1 Monopterus albus | reverse complement strand
AGAGTCTACATTATTCCACAGATAGTGTACACTAAACTTTATAGGAAAGAAATAGATGGTCAAATTCAAAGCAGAGCTCTTCAGATGGCTGCTGTCGAGATTTTGTTTATATAATAACACTATTAGCTGTTAGACAAATTTTCCACAAAATAGATTACCTCACACAATGCTTTCATAAAGTTATTTTTAGGTCAGGCTCTCAA
>NW_018148121.1:0-203 GCF_001952655.1 Monopterus albus | reverse complement strand
CAACACATTTCCATTTAAAACTTAGTTCAAAATGTATCTTTTTAAATTTAGTTTTAAACAAATTGGAATTTACCATGGATAGTCTGATACAACCACGGGTTATATTTGGGGTTTTTTAACCACTCTGGGTCCTAGCCGCATGTTCTGTTTGCTTCTGTTTTGCTTCTGCAGCTTGTATTTGACCCATAGCCTGTATACCTGCA
>NW_018148120.1:0-203 GCF_001952655.1 Monopterus albus | reverse complement strand
GTTGGCAAACCGCCAATGAACTATCGAAGAAGAACACGGAGAACAACAAAACCAAAAGCAAGGTACGAGCTTTCATCCCTATAAATAGACGCCAGTCGCAGTATAAATGCCAGTGTCCGTAATATGTTCGCCAGTGCCTATAGCCTGGACGAATTTGTTTTCGAATGGTTCTCTGTCCCCATAAAGGTAATGTAGACTACCTG
>NW_018148119.1:0-203 GCF_001952655.1 Monopterus albus | reverse complement strand
GATCGTAACCCTAACAAAAAAAGACCGGACAAAGAGCTACTTCAACTATTGGAAATTAATTTGACCAGAAATGATTTTGAATTCAATGGAGAATATTTCTTACAAATTAAAGGCACAGCGATGGGCAAGAAATTTGCCCCGGCATATGCCAACATTTTCATGGCCAAATGGGAAACTGAGGCTTTGAACTCCTGTGAAAAGAA
>NW_018148118.1:0-203 GCF_001952655.1 Monopterus albus | reverse complement strand
AAAGTTGACAAGAGGGAGCTGTTGGGGTCGACTGTGACACTCGGCATCACGCTGCAGCTCAGCGAGCTCCAGCTGTATTTTAGAAATGGGCTGGGAAGGATCACAAGGGTCACGCGGCGAGAGTGGCCACAGGTTTACGGTCATCTTCTGGCAAAATATAAAATAGCTTTTTTGTACATGTGTATTTTATACTGTGGTCAACA
>NW_018148117.1:0-203 GCF_001952655.1 Monopterus albus | reverse complement strand
ATCAGTCTTCAGGGAGACTGTGGCTGAGGATTTCTCTGCAAATCTGGGGAAATAAAATGTTAATTTAATGGGAACATGTGCTTCATATTGAGTAAGAACAGTGATGATGGTTGAGTTTCAGTATTAATAAAGTGTGTCAGACTGAGGTTCACCAGACTGATTGATGGCTGACTTAGTGTTAGAAAAATTTAACATCATGAGAT
>NW_018148116.1:0-203 GCF_001952655.1 Monopterus albus | reverse complement strand
GTGTGTGTGTGTGTGTATGTGTTGCTTAGCAGCACATGACAATAGTCTGCATTCTGCATTTCAGACATAAATTCTTTGTACACAAACATAAGACAAACATAAACAATGACACACAATAATTAAATGACAGAACAGTAGTTGGCGTTTATAGCAGCCATCTGCTGTGATTCAGAAGGTTACTGTGAGATGTGCTCCATAAATAG
>NW_018148115.1:0-203 GCF_001952655.1 Monopterus albus | reverse complement strand
CTAAAGCACAAATAAACATGACCACACTTCTGCACAGCCCTGCAGGAAGGACTGTATGTGAACGCAGTCAAAGCACACCCTGTCCTGCTGTGGCCTCTCCCTGCAGCTTGTGTGTGCAGCTAAGCCTCGCACTCAGTCAAACAGACAGACACACAGCTCATATTATAAGGGTCAAATCGTCATGGGAATATTGCTTTTAGGTG
>NW_018148114.1:0-203 GCF_001952655.1 Monopterus albus | reverse complement strand
TATATATATATATAATATAGCAAACATCTAATCAATGCTGATACGGTATGCCAATAGTATAGGTAATGGAGAGATGAGAGTGATGATAATGTAGTATAGGGATTGAATTCCCTAGTATAGCAGTGCAGTGTTCTAAGCAGTCTGGATGGCACGCAGCAAATGATACTCATTACAACCATAAGGGACTTGACATAGACTTGCAA
>NW_018148113.1:0-203 GCF_001952655.1 Monopterus albus | reverse complement strand
ATGGAAATGAGCAAATGAACATGTCTGAAGAGCTGACCTTAAAATGAGTGCATATATGAAACGCTTCACTGGATGTCTGCGTGAGAAGGTTTGTGCTCTTGTTTTTAGCCACCATATTTACAGTCATGACCAGAGTCTCGTTGGGCCGTAGGAGACTTGCACAGAATTTGGTTTCTGCTCCAGCTTCAAGAACCGCAGGAATG
>NW_018148112.1:0-203 GCF_001952655.1 Monopterus albus | reverse complement strand
GTTGTTTCTTTGTGATTGGAAACTTACCTTGACTAGTCTTCTCTTTTCTAAACACAGTTGCTGGGGTTGCCTTAGTAGCCTAAGGTTTTAAGGCACTGACCACAAACTGGACAAAGTCCATTGGTTGATAGTAGCCAGGCAGGGACCATGTTCTTCTCTATTTCAAACTGAGGTAAACTTCAATGGCATGAATTTTAACATTA
>NW_018148111.1:0-203 GCF_001952655.1 Monopterus albus | reverse complement strand
TCTACATAATTAATGCCTGCTGCTTTCATTTTTCTAACTCCACCCTCCTCTTTCCTAAATGTTCTTCCTTCCTTCTTACCTTTTATTCATATGCTGCTCCTGAGTGCAGCTCAGATTCCCTGAGACTTTCCCCAGACCACTGACCTCACTCTCCCTCATACCTATGTTGGGCATGTTGTTTTTGGCCATACGCACCTGACACA
>NW_018148110.1:0-203 GCF_001952655.1 Monopterus albus | reverse complement strand
TTTTTTTCTTGGTGACAGAAAGAAGGAGTGTGTTTCTGTGTTTAATTGGGAGCTTGTCAACACTATGACATTGCTGATCTACATTACTGATGAGACAGAGGTTCTGCAGCTCAGGACAGTGGAGAGTTTCTCCATCACTGTTGTCCAGTGGGAGTGAACTGGTTGGAAGTCAGTGCTACCCAAGGTGCACTGTGAACAGGTGT
>NW_018148109.1:0-203 GCF_001952655.1 Monopterus albus | reverse complement strand
CCATCACCTACCAGGGTCTGAAACAGGTGGGCGGGCTCAGGATGAGGAACATCATCACTGGGACCGTTTGGCTGCTGTGTTTGGGGATCGTGGGTCTGACTAAATTATTTGGTGACATTTTCTATACAGCCACAAATTCCTGTCTCTTGATTTTCTTCTTATTTATTGTCTCTTTTTGCAGCGTCTCAGTTCTCCGTGTTCTG
>NW_018148108.1:0-203 GCF_001952655.1 Monopterus albus | reverse complement strand
GAAACAGGCATGAGAAAGAAGTAAAACAGTTGTTTTCTTCACAGCGTACATGTCGTCCAGACCTACAGTAGCTATTGAAAAGCTTAATGAAAAGTAGTCAGAATATATCTTGAGTGTTTGTAAGACACTAAAATATTAATATTGATCAAACAATTCAATTAATTTAAATCTTCAAGTCATACAGCTTCACCTCAATACAAATT
>NW_018148107.1:0-204 GCF_001952655.1 Monopterus albus | reverse complement strand
TTGACTGCAGGGTTTTTCTCCTATTCAGCCATTGAAGAACTATTCACCCTGTACAAAATATCATTGTATGATGTGGCATCAAAATGGTGCAGCATGCAAGGGTGTCCACATACTTCTGGCATGTAGTGTAGGACACATCATGTCATTAACTGTTTACTGAACCCCATACCTGAAAGATAACATTAGTGACTCTAGCTGCTTTTT
>NW_018148106.1:0-204 GCF_001952655.1 Monopterus albus | reverse complement strand
ACAGATTAAAAAGTGCAGAATAACATATTTTATTCTAGTATAATGTTGCAGATAAGGAACATTAAATGTTAATACATCACAAAGGTAAAGGTTGTAGAGGATGTTAAAGGACGGAGGGAGATGGCAGGAGTGCAGGCGGGGATGGATGGAAGAAAGAGTGAAAGAGGGAGGGAGAGCTGGTAGATAATGGAGGAGAGAGAGAGA
>NW_018148105.1:0-204 GCF_001952655.1 Monopterus albus | reverse complement strand
ACTCATCTCAATCAGCTGCATGCCCTGCCTTGTCAGTATGAGAACACAGGTACAATTACACTGAGAAAGAGGGTTTAAAATGCACAGTGAAACAGATGAAAGTCTCCAGCTGCTGTGTTCTCTTTAAAGTGTTACACTGACTGTGTCAAGACTCATTCCTTAGTTACATTCAGTGCACTATTTTTACCCTGCCGACATTTTATT
>NW_018148104.1:0-204 GCF_001952655.1 Monopterus albus | reverse complement strand
GAATGATAGGACATTCAATAATAAATGGAGGGCCTCCCTTGTCAGGGCTCAGCTTGCCAGTGGTGCATGCTTTGACAAGTGGTTCAAAGGAATTGGCCATGTCATACCTGTGCCTGGAGGACTGCCCAGACATTGAACATCAACAGACTATTGGTCTGGTAAGCAACATGTCAATTCTTTTATACATAGTTAAATATAGAACAT
>NW_018148103.1:0-204 GCF_001952655.1 Monopterus albus | reverse complement strand
ATAAATGCTGGTGTGACCTGTGATTGGTTCCCCCTTTTTCTTCAGCAGTCTATGAAGAACAAGCATCATGGGTCAGTACATTTCCGTTCATCAATTCCTCACTGCCGGATTCCAGCACCGCCATCACCGTGTGCCCAGGCTCCGACTCGGGCTTCATAAATGTTAAGACGCCGAGCCGGCTCTCTCCCCCCAGGCAGCTTGCCC
>NW_018148102.1:0-204 GCF_001952655.1 Monopterus albus | reverse complement strand
CTAAACTAGACACAGAACAGACTGTACTCACAGATCAGACAGTGAAGAGATGCTGGTCCCATCGTACCGCTCCGTCGTATGAAGTACTGTGAATACTGCTGAGAGCAGAACACACCAGCACTTCCTCTGTGTAGTTGGTGCAGCAGCTGTGTGGTTTCCTCTGGTGGAGGTGGAGGGACAGTGGTCTCTGATAGGTTACAGCTG
>NW_018148101.1:0-204 GCF_001952655.1 Monopterus albus | reverse complement strand
GACAGCGTTAGGGTGGTGTGAGAGGACACCTGTGCAATATTCTGTTCTTTGCCGCTAAATGTTTTCTAAATATTAAACAGGTTTGTATGAACAGCTGTTTTCCAGCATCATGTTCTTCTTTCATCATCACTCGCCCACTAACGTCCTGTGGATGTTTGTTCACTTTTGTACATCGCTTAGCAATTTGTTGTTTACAGAAAACGA
>NW_018148100.1:0-204 GCF_001952655.1 Monopterus albus | reverse complement strand
TAAGTATGTTCAAGCAGTCAAGGAATTTGGCTCCAGTGCAGAGGCTATCAGTGTGCTTTTTGTAAGGCAACAAAATAAATAGATATATACATTTATTTTCAAATAGCTAGATATACAGCTAAGGACTTTATTCATCCCCATTTGGAAATTGAAACATTCTGTATCTCCCACAAAAATAAAGTAAACAAAGATGTAAAAACCTTA
>NW_018148099.1:0-204 GCF_001952655.1 Monopterus albus | reverse complement strand
TTGTTATTCTTTCACAAAACGTTTGATCCATATTTCTGCAGCAGCAGTGATCACAGCACAAGTGAGCGTTCTCATTGGTGCCTAGACCTGAGCCTGGTTCAACAGTCAGCCAACACTAGGTCCCTGAATGTAAGCAGTGTTAACTCATTAGAAACTAATGTGTCACAGTCTTAGTAATAATAAATGATCAATCTATTATTTTCT
>NW_018148098.1:0-204 GCF_001952655.1 Monopterus albus | reverse complement strand
TCTTGGCTGACGTGCTAACAAACTCTGCAACTGCAGTAGCAGTCACAGAAACAATCAAATGCTGATACAGGAAATATTTCTCTAACAAGACTGAGCTAGCAGAGTTGCTCTTAGGCATGAAAGATGGAAGCTGTGACAGGAGTGGATTTGTTTTGGTTGAGTCCAGTCTTATTTCCCCTGAGTTGCCGGCAGCAGCTTATTGCT
>NW_018148097.1:0-204 GCF_001952655.1 Monopterus albus | reverse complement strand
TTAAGTAAATATGAGACAAAGAACCAAAGAGTAGCTGAGGTGCCAGGAGTGGATGCCACTAGCTCAGCATCACGGTTGCAGGTGAGCAGGGGATTTGCTGCTTTGGGTGCAGGAATAAGGGACTCCGGTGACTAGCAGACATGTCACCAAAGGAGACTCACACAGCTTCTGTGGCATGTCAGGAGCAAACCAGGTTGAAATGAG
>NW_018148096.1:0-204 GCF_001952655.1 Monopterus albus | reverse complement strand
AAACATAAATCTTGAAGCTACGCTCAGGTCTGAAATAAAATGTTATTTTTAGTCTATTTCACTTCCACTTGTTTCCTCCAAACTGATTCAGTCAACAAACAAAAACCAGCTGATTAACCTTCAAAATGCGAGTTTCCTGATGTGACAATCAATAATGTAATCGGTAAAGTTGAAAGTTTCAATCAAACACAGCAACTCTAAGTT
>NW_018148095.1:0-204 GCF_001952655.1 Monopterus albus | reverse complement strand
TGATGTATGCTGGCCAGTAGGAAGGAGGCATTCCTCACATAAATGTTATTTCATTATGACTTTTAAAAAGAAACCAAGTGATGATGCAGCACAACGTATAACAGCTTGAGTGTTTTGGGTAACTACTGACTGCTGGGTGGTCCCGGTGCTGTCAGGCTGAATCCTGGTCCCCGTGTGCTTCTCTGAACCCTGCTGTGGTTTAAA
>NW_018148094.1:0-204 GCF_001952655.1 Monopterus albus | reverse complement strand
CTGTCTGCTGTTTGCTGCATATTCTCTGGAAACAGCTGCTTCCTGTTGGGGCCCAAAGCCACACGACGAGAGCGGCGCCAGTGAACCAGGACAGTAACACTGTGGCCCAGACACCGACCACTGGGCTGAAGGTCACTGTAGAGATAAAGTCAAGGGGAGCTGCACATCCAGTCTCCACAGGTTCATCACTAACACACACACACA
>NW_018148093.1:0-204 GCF_001952655.1 Monopterus albus | reverse complement strand
CCACAGACCAACACATACATGAGCACACAGATTTACAGACACTGCCCACCAGGAAACACAGGCACACAAACACACCCACTCACACACACCTGTGATCCCAACTCATTATGGGTCCACTGATCAAAAAGAATGATGCTCTCCATAACTATCTACCAGAGGAGGATGGAAAGAAAAGAGGAATTTGGACAAAAGGTGGCCCGTTGT
>NW_018148092.1:0-204 GCF_001952655.1 Monopterus albus | reverse complement strand
ATTTAATTTCTGTGGGTCTAAACAGATCCTAAGTGACCCATCTTTCTTTGTGCTGAATGCAAGGCTAGAACACCAATCTGTGTGCTCTTCCACTTTTCGCAGGACTCCTTGGTCAACAAGTTTGTTCAGCTCACTTTGGAGCTTGTCCTGAATGTGGATGCTGCATTTACGTGGTGGGTCTATGAATGGACTGGCGTCTTCCTT
>NW_018148091.1:0-204 GCF_001952655.1 Monopterus albus | reverse complement strand
TTGTGACAGCGAACACAGGTGCATAAAAAATGATGGTTAAATGTGTGTGGATTGGCTCACTGTAACACAAAGAATCTGAGCCATTGTTATTGCTAGGCCTATTATTACACCTGCCTTACCGGCTACAAGTGTCTGCGGAGAAAAAGGTCTATATTGGATAATGGCAAGACTTCCATGTGTATTCCAAAGTCACGTGACTTTTTT
>NW_018148090.1:0-204 GCF_001952655.1 Monopterus albus | reverse complement strand
AGGTTTGATAAGCAGATCAACGCTGTTGTGAAGTCGTTGGTTCCATTTGCGATTGTTGAGTGAAGTGAAGCTTGTTTCATTGAACGATTTTGAAATTGCAGTCCAGTTCTAGGCTCGACTGCTGTAACTCGCTGTATTCTGGTTTCAGTAAATGGCTTCTTTCACATCTCCAGTCGGATTCAAAATGCTGCTGCTCGTTTACTG
>NW_018148089.1:0-204 GCF_001952655.1 Monopterus albus | reverse complement strand
ATTACTGGGAAAAAATATTCCTCTGTAAAATTGGCTTTTGTTACTGCAGATTCAAGCCTTACAAACAACGTTAATACACATACACATCACTAAAATGTTAACATCTTTATTTAACATTATGTCACCATAATGCAACCAAAAACCACAGGCTCTATATTCTGTACACATTAGTTATTGCTGCTGCGCTACCTGACTACCACAACT
>NW_018148088.1:0-204 GCF_001952655.1 Monopterus albus | reverse complement strand
CCACTACCCTTAAACATCTGGACACTGCTATCACACTCATCACTGAGAGTTATACTGACAAGCTGGATGGTCATCACAGGTATCTGGAACATACTGTGTCAGCACATCTGCATCTTTAAGGCTTTGCCGTCTAAGCAGCAGAGACATTTAACATCCATGTTTGCATTGAGAGCTCATAACCATGACACCAGGTCACAGGAGAGA
>NW_018148087.1:0-204 GCF_001952655.1 Monopterus albus | reverse complement strand
ATATTTCAGTCCAGACCAAAGTGGTGGACCAACAGACAGAGCAGCATTGCATACCAATAATCATTGTGCTGATGTGGCTAAAAACATAGCTAACAGTTACTGGCACCTATATTAAAAAATTCAAACACTACCCAGCCTGAGGTTTGAAAGCCATTGCTTTTTAGATTATCCACACTCAAGCATACAGTGGTGTGAAAAAGTGTT
>NW_018148086.1:0-204 GCF_001952655.1 Monopterus albus | reverse complement strand
AGAGTCAAAGATACAGAAATACAACAAGTAACCAGCTCTGGCTAAGAATAACACTGTTTTCATAATACTGTGTATGGATGTACATATCCAGCATCAGAGTTTTTTCCATATTTCAGACATTATATCACAGTGTACATTTTTAAAGAATGCTTTAATAGTTGTTGTTACCTGATCCATGCCCATTTCATCATTCTTTATATTTAT
>NW_018148085.1:0-204 GCF_001952655.1 Monopterus albus | reverse complement strand
CAGAGGTAACTAACAGCTCTGTCTGACACGTCACCTGTATCTGAATGTTGAGCTGTATGCTGTTAAAGCAGCCTTAAATATTTACCTTTTGAGCCACTGAGTGTTAGCTCTTTCATCCCAGTAGTTTCACATCCTCCTGTTTTTGATACATTTTGGGTTTTTGAAAACATTCTGCACCTGTTCATTTATTTCTTTCTAGACAAA
>NW_018148084.1:0-204 GCF_001952655.1 Monopterus albus | reverse complement strand
TCAACTTAATTGGGAATGAGAACCCGGGTTTTTCAATAACTGTACCTTTTCTGGTTAGCAGTCTTGCGTTGGAGAGACCACTGCTGGGTTTTAATGTGCTGGAAGAGGTAGTACGAGAACAACCTGAAAAGCTGATCCCAACCCTTGTCACTCTGCTCTGTAATGCCATGTCTATACCAGCAGAAAAAGCAGAGCTCCTCGTGA
>NW_018148083.1:0-204 GCF_001952655.1 Monopterus albus | reverse complement strand
ATTTGTACCAGTTTGAATGTACAGTAAATAAGTCTTAAGCACAGCCTATCCAAGCCTCAGCAGTGAATGTGTTAGACTTCTGCTTAAAAACAACCCTCCCTAGAGATTTTAACATACATTAAAGAAGAAATCACCTTACCATAAGGGTTCCCCATGACAATGGTTCCAATGAGCTCCAGTTTGTTCCATGAGGTCGGCCAATGG
>NW_018148082.1:0-204 GCF_001952655.1 Monopterus albus | reverse complement strand
TGAAAGAAGTTACTCTTAGTTATGAGAAGATAGTTAACAACTAGATATTGAGTACAGTTGAGCAATTAGCAACTAAAGATAAAGGTACTTCCCTCAGGACCTACAGCGCATAGTGGAGCTACATTTGCAAAGTGACCACTAACATGTTTCAAAATGAATCTCAATGTTTCGCTGCAACTACTGAATTTCTAAATAAATATATGT
>NW_018148081.1:0-204 GCF_001952655.1 Monopterus albus | reverse complement strand
TTTATTTATTTGTTGGTTGCTTTTTTAAATATTACAGAAAGAAATTTGTCTTTAGAAATCAATTTATTAGTAAAAGATGTAGATAGTGTGTAATTGTTCACATTTTCTCAGCTTTTATCTGTTTCCATTTGTTCACATTGAACTTTTTTATTGGCTCAGAGATACACACAACAAAATCTCATGATGTAAGGTCTGAAAAGACTC
>NW_018148080.1:0-204 GCF_001952655.1 Monopterus albus | reverse complement strand
AGAAGAAGACGAGGAGCCACGCAGCGTCCCCCTCGTTCCTGGAGAGCGTCAGTTCCCCCGATAGAGATTGTCTCAGCAGCACCCAGTCCTCCCACAGACTGCTGGCCTACAGCGATGCCCTCATCTCCATCATCGCCACTGTCATGGTAAGACACACAAAACACTTCATGCATTGCCGGTTACTCAGCAGCGTTCTGGTGTTTG
>NW_018148079.1:0-204 GCF_001952655.1 Monopterus albus | reverse complement strand
TTTTTTCATTTCATGTTGTTTTTATTTTATATGTTTGCATGGAACCGAAGACAGATGAATTCGCTTGGTGTGAAAGACTTGTTTAAAACAAACGAGCAAGCAAATGACCACTGCAGAAAAAGTAACAGTGTGACCTGGCAGAAAGATTGCAAAACCCTGATCGGAATTATTGTGTCAAATCATATACAGTATGTAGAAAAAAAA
>NW_018148078.1:0-204 GCF_001952655.1 Monopterus albus | reverse complement strand
GTTAGATTACTTAGGAATATATCGGTGGGCTATATGACAGTCAGGATAGGGAGAACTAACGTAAAGTAACTTCAAGGTGTGACTGACAGAGGTGTCATCGAGAGCCTTGGGCCTAAATAACATGCATATCTTAGTATTTTTGCTCATTGTTTAATAAAGTGGTGAGGGGTAAAACGCACCTGTTTGTGCTCCTCGCACAGTGAT
>NW_018148077.1:0-204 GCF_001952655.1 Monopterus albus | reverse complement strand
TTAAATCGATAAAGGCTTACAAAAGGGGGAAAGGACAGTCTTTCAAGCGCAAGTGATCTTGTATCACCCCTTGCAACACAACAAACACAGCAACAAACCAGAAAGTAGGAACACAAGAACAAAGAAAACCATTACAACACATCAATGTATGAATGCTGAAAGAAAAAGGGTGCGTAAGGAAAGAAGGAAACAAGAAAGGAGGAG
>NW_018148076.1:0-204 GCF_001952655.1 Monopterus albus | reverse complement strand
TGTGATGACTGCGTTTTCAATTCCTCAAAGAACAAAGGGGGCACTACACTCTACCGCTTTTATTTATGGAGCCAGTGCTGAATAGACCACTTCATCTAGAATCTGTGAGCACATTTATTTAGGGGCTGCAGGGTAAAATTGATCTAAGATCTGAATCAAGCCAAAGAAAGCATCTCCCTGATATTCTTATTTAAAAGTCACTTG
>NW_018148075.1:0-204 GCF_001952655.1 Monopterus albus | reverse complement strand
ACGGTCGACCTAGGGCTGGTAAGGAACCAGAATTGTTTGATATGCCAGAGTAATTGGACCACCTTAGGCATACAGTACTTGATTGAATTTTTTTCTTTGTCCTGAAGGTGTTAATGCCAGCATGATGGTGACGATAAGTGGGAGTGACTCCGCCATAGTGAGAGAAGTCACTCTGGTTGAATCATTGGGTTCGGGGATGGTTAA
>NW_018148074.1:0-204 GCF_001952655.1 Monopterus albus | reverse complement strand
TGCAATGACCTGCTGGCACAAATGACACATAATGTTCTATTTTATAAAAGGACAGTCTCAGACATTTTTGACCCTCTGGAGTTGAATTGTTATAGCTTTGGAGAACTGGTGGCATTTCATCTTGTACCATCAGGTCAGAATGTATATTTGTCACCCTGAATGTAGGTAAGAGTAAAAACTAGTGATTCACCAATTAAGCTTGTT
>NW_018148073.1:0-204 GCF_001952655.1 Monopterus albus | reverse complement strand
GAAGACCATGGGCTGGCCAGGTCTGACCTCCTGTCCTTTCTCAGTTTGCTCATTGTTTTTTTGCTGTACTGCATCTGGGTGCTGATCGCTCTCCTCCAGGGCCTTCCTCTCTTGCCCTGCCTCATCATTAGTCTCCTCATCCCTTTGAGGGTATACGATTTTAAAATTGAAGCCGACCTTGCCGGTATTCCTTAGGGTCACCTC
>NW_018148072.1:0-204 GCF_001952655.1 Monopterus albus | reverse complement strand
TTTTTTATGGGGTTTCCTGGCAGTAAGAAAAACCAGAATGTCACAGGCATTGTTCTTTAAGCTTCAAGTCTCTTCTTCAGTTCAGACACTTTGATGGGAGGAGGCTCATCCTCATGCAGCTTTGAGCAGTTGTTCTCTTCTGGCATGTTGGAGTCACATGGTGGGTGAGTCTGTGCATTCTCCCTGCTTTGAAACATGTTGCAC
>NW_018148071.1:0-204 GCF_001952655.1 Monopterus albus | reverse complement strand
AAAGTTTTGATTTAAATCACCTCACTGAGTCACCTGGACCAAAGTCTTCTGCTGAAAAACAGCAGCTGTGAACTGTTTGCGCAGTGACGGGAACTGTCGCTGTCATGGTACTGATGAAGATTTGGGGGCTTGAACAAAGGGTAGAGGGAGGCTTTTTATGTCGGTCGACTATAAGAATCTGTCTGGGGTGTGTTGTGAGCAAAC
>NW_018148070.1:0-204 GCF_001952655.1 Monopterus albus | reverse complement strand
GGTTAGGTTTAGGCGAGAAGACCAAAGTGGTTATGGTTAGGTTTGGCGCCAAGGTAGGGTTAAGAGAGCCAGGCCCTAGGGCCCGGCGTTCAAAAAATTGTGGCTCAAGGCCATAGCTGCAGGTAAGTAACTCTGAGGATATTTTTCCTTCAGGTATATGGGTAAGTTCCCTTCTTTCATGTCCCCAATTTAGGCTCAAGTTAG
>NW_018148069.1:0-204 GCF_001952655.1 Monopterus albus | reverse complement strand
GGAGGTGCAGTGTGAGAAAAGATAAACCAGAAGAAATAATGTAAACAGGCTGTGTGGGGGAAAGTGCATCGATATGTAGTACTTCAGTGAGAGAGGAGACTGGGGCGAGCAGGAAATGAAGCAAGTATGACGATGATTATTTAAGGTTTGGACTTTCATGGATGGGTCTTGATGAGGCTCCACTGCCACAGTGTTATTTACAAA
>NW_018148068.1:0-204 GCF_001952655.1 Monopterus albus | reverse complement strand
AACAAGAATGAAATCATTGTGACTGATTTTCACAATCACTCTGTGAAGGTAGGGTACAAGAGGAATTATCTCTGAAGCTGCTACAATCAACACACATAAAAATGTACTCTGTTACGGTATTTACTGATTTAGATGTACAGGAATGATGTGTATCAAAGTGCAAATGTAGACAAAACATGTGTCTTTACTGAGTTCCTGTCCCAG
>NW_018148067.1:0-204 GCF_001952655.1 Monopterus albus | reverse complement strand
GCTGTTTCTGACATATTACAACCCATAGTTCATGGTTATGTTGACACAATATCAAACTTGAACACTTTTTCTCTTTGAAACTAAAGGGCAGTTTACTTAACTGTGATTGCATCCATGATAACTAACATCGTTTAATAAAGTACTGTACTTATTTTAATCAGTGACGGGCCATCAGGGCCAGGAAGGCCTTCTCTGCTGGCCTAA
>NW_018148066.1:0-204 GCF_001952655.1 Monopterus albus | reverse complement strand
ACACATCTACCTGTATCATACAGTGTGTTAACATGGGAAGTAAATGGATTGATTTGGTGGGCTAATATTTAGCTGATGGCTATAGCATTGGAAAATGATTGTTTTGTTACCCAAGAGTCTGGAAATCACCTGGAGCGATTTAACTTTAACACCAACGCCTACCTGACAAAAAGAAGGCCATGGATCAGAGGAAAATGCTAATTT
>NW_018148065.1:0-204 GCF_001952655.1 Monopterus albus | reverse complement strand
TTATGTAACAAGTAAACAGCTGCATATTTTAGATCAAATTTAAAGTAAAGCTCATTACAGAAGTGTCTGGGCGTCACGCCGGACTAGTGGACTTGAAATCCCGCAGGAGTAAGATGCCTGAAAAAGTTGTTGGACAGGATGAAAAAATAATTAGGTGTTTTCTGCCTCATAGTCAATTTTAGGTTTTTGTTTTAGTATTGTCTT
>NW_018148064.1:0-204 GCF_001952655.1 Monopterus albus | reverse complement strand
ATTGATGATGTAAGGAAACACCTTCAGGAACTCCTTTGTGCAGGCATCATTAAAGAGTCTCGCAGCCCATATGCGTCACCGATAGTGATTGTCCGAAAGAAAAATGGGACCATAAGGATGTGTATTGATTACCGGCTGCTCAACAGTAGGACTGTTCCTGACCAATACACCACACCGTGTATTGATGATGTCTTGGACTCCTTG
>NW_018148063.1:0-204 GCF_001952655.1 Monopterus albus | reverse complement strand
ATGCGCTGGCTGTCAGCATCTTATTGCAGATGTGTTGTATCGGTGTAATGACAAGACACTGCAGAAAAAAAGCACCTGGAGATGTTTGGAAGCATTAGGTTTCTTTGTGTAAAGGGATTCTGTACATACTGTAAAACCTGCTGCCCGATCTGTTTCTCAGCGGCAGGAACATTATCAGAGATCTTTATTTATGTGATGCAGCGT
>NW_018148062.1:0-204 GCF_001952655.1 Monopterus albus | reverse complement strand
TTTTTTTCTCTCTCTCCATTTAATCAGATGTCGTTTGTGCCACATATGGAACAGATATGTGGGTGTATTACTTTAGAGAAAGGATGTTACAAGCATGGTTGGAGCGATGTGGTCCGGTGTTCTCAAGACAAGATCGCTTTGCAGTATGAACTTTGATTTAGTGTGAAAGTACATTGTCTTCTATTTTGATGTGTTGCTTCATTC
>NW_018148061.1:0-204 GCF_001952655.1 Monopterus albus | reverse complement strand
TGAGCCTACAGTAAACTCACTGTAAAATTCACACATTTAAACCTGAATATGTGCCTGTGTTATTCATAGCTTATCATTCCGCTCAGATGCAGTGTGTTGATTCATTATCAACATTTGTGGAAAACCAAGCTTTAATCTTATTGTTTGTAAGGGCTATCCCTTTCCTTTTTACACAAGTAAAAGTGAAAGTAATTTAATACCTTT
>NW_018148060.1:0-204 GCF_001952655.1 Monopterus albus | reverse complement strand
TACAAATGCCCATCTCAGGGAGGAAAGAGATTATGATAATGCACTGCCACCACAGAGGGGTTTTTCTATTTTTATGAAGAAAAAAAACTAATCCAAGTGGGCAAATAGAGATGAATCTGCAATTAAATTCTTTGTCTGCTAGTAATCTTTCACTCTTTGTCTCTTACTTCTTTTCGATCTCTCTCACTAACTCCTTCTTTGTTT
>NW_018148059.1:0-204 GCF_001952655.1 Monopterus albus | reverse complement strand
AGCAGGAACACAAAGAACATTTAGAACAAAACCCTCATTTGACTTCATCTCTGTTTCTTTCAGCCTCTCTGAGAATCTCTCCCAGCAGATCCCAGTTCTTCCAGTATGAGTCAGTCTCTCTGAGCTGTGGGCAGCAGGGAAACTCCTCTGAGTGGAGAGTCAAGAGAAACACCTCCGAACAAATAAATGTAGATTGTCCCACAT
>NW_018148058.1:0-204 GCF_001952655.1 Monopterus albus | reverse complement strand
TATCTTACCATTACCAGTCTCTCTGTTCCAAAGCCTGCAGAAAACAGCTTCCCTACTGCTGGAAACTGGATTGACAAGAACTATGAAATCTAGCCATTAAATCAGAATCACCTTTATTTACCAAGTATGTTGAACATTTATGTCATGTCATGTCATGTTATGTTATGTTAAATCTGATTCAGTGGCTCTCAATGTGCTTTTGTA
>NW_018148057.1:0-204 GCF_001952655.1 Monopterus albus | reverse complement strand
AAAAAAAATCGCACAAAACCATTACATGACACTTATTTTGTATCTTTTCCAGTCCGGGGGTGGGGGCCCTTTACCTGGTTGTACTCAGGGTCACACTGTCTCATGATCTGTCCATGGTTATAATTAGCCACGTGTCTTTGTGTAAAATGAGCTGGAGGTGTGGCAGCTAGGAACGTGGATCAGCGGATCTGTTTGGTTTCCGGC
>NW_018148056.1:0-204 GCF_001952655.1 Monopterus albus | reverse complement strand
CCTGCAGTATAATCAGATAGGAGGCTGCTGTGTCCAGGTCTTGAGCCATGAGACACTCCTCGAACAGATCCTTGGGGTTTCCCACAGCAGCAAACAGGTAGTTCCACAGGGCATACTCAGTCTTCCTGGCACAGTGTACGATGGTCTGAAGAAATAGAGGGACCTCTGTGATGAACTTGGCCACAGTGGGCAGCAGAGGGTCGG
>NW_018148055.1:0-204 GCF_001952655.1 Monopterus albus | reverse complement strand
TGAAGCATTTGATCCGTTCAGTCCACAGCGACCTTCGTGCAGCATCACTGTCAACAGCTGTTCGTCTGTCAGCAGGACAGTGGCGGACAAACGGTCGGTGGGGATTACACCTCGTTAAACCCACCAGAGAGAGGAAACGTGAAGTGTAGAAAATGGGGCGGGGTTCCGGGGCTGACGCGTGTCTCACACACATGTCTCTGAGTC
>NW_018148054.1:0-204 GCF_001952655.1 Monopterus albus | reverse complement strand
CTTCTCTTTTCAATATAAAAAGAACACCCCTCACACTTGCTGCAAGTAAACCAATCTCTGATTGAAAATTTCCAGTGACTTCGTTGCTACTTTGAAAATTCTTTTCACAATCACCATTTTTATTAATAAACGAAATCATGCAACACGTTATGTGAAGCTGAAATCAGCAGTTGGACACAAAGTGTTAGATCGGCTCGAACACAG
>NW_018148053.1:0-204 GCF_001952655.1 Monopterus albus | reverse complement strand
TGAGCGGCGTGCTGGTTCTCTCCAGTAGCAAAGAGCTCGTCTCCACATCATTAACATTACAGGACGTTACTGGAACAGACACAACCAACACTGTTAAACCAGTGTTAAACCAGTTAACAACAAACCCCAGACTTTAGTCAGAAGCCTCCTGTTGATTGGCTCTGGTTCTAACTTTCTGTTACTGAAAACTCACGACTTCCTCTG
>NW_018148052.1:0-204 GCF_001952655.1 Monopterus albus | reverse complement strand
CAGAAGTGGTTGTTTATGCCTTCAAATTTAGACAACATTCAAAAACACAGGATCCATCTGGAGCTTTAGTTCACGGTTGGATGGTACCAGCACTCTCGCCAACATCAACATTCTCCTTTTCTCTGTCATCAATCACAAAGTCACTCACAGAAACTCTGAGAAGCACAGCAGGGGTGACAGCACGGTTTAACAAAATCCAATTAG
>NW_018148051.1:0-204 GCF_001952655.1 Monopterus albus | reverse complement strand
AAATCTTTGTATATGTTAAATTGTGTGACAAATTAAAGGTTTAACCAATACTTTTATGACCAAACAAGCTAATGGCATACTCATCATCATCCTGATACTTGGAAGGTTGGAAATCAGCTAAATGTTCTGTTAACAGTCCATTAATGTAAAAATACTTCAACAATTAATGGGTGGGGCTGTGGTGTGCTTATTGCACATCCATGC
>NW_018148050.1:0-204 GCF_001952655.1 Monopterus albus | reverse complement strand
AAAGACCAAGTCATGACCAAGACCAGAGTGTATCAAGACCAAGATTTTAAGGGATTTTAGGACCAAGACCAGACAGTGCAACTCCCATACTGCACGACACACTTGCGATAAAATGTGGACCATGCAAAAGGCACTACATAAATTCATCTGAATGATCGGCATTTGCATAAAAACACCCAATGAAAGCAAATGAATATTTCTTTT
>NW_018148049.1:0-204 GCF_001952655.1 Monopterus albus | reverse complement strand
TAAAACGCTCTAACACTCACCAAGCAGCATCAGCGGAAAGTTCCACATAGATATGGCCCTAACCAGTGAGACACCATCTAAGCTACAAGCCCGTGAGTCAACATTTCCTGACTTTACAAAGAGATTACTTCTCTGATGCACTGCTGACAGCGACACGTCATAGCCCATGAACATTCCTCCACCTTCCTAAAAAAGTGGAACTAA
>NW_018148048.1:0-204 GCF_001952655.1 Monopterus albus | reverse complement strand
ATCATTGCCGCTTCTTGGCATGGGTCCTCTATACGCCGTCCCAGCCTTCTCAAGGCCTCCTCCGCTGCATCAACCGCTTTATTGAGCCGAACCCAATATTCTACGGGAGTCTCACCTGCCACTGGTACTGTGCTGTAGAAATCTGCCATCGGCATGCATGAATAAGTCACTTCGCCAAAGTATTGTCTTAGGATGTCATAGATC
>NW_018148047.1:0-204 GCF_001952655.1 Monopterus albus | reverse complement strand
ACTGAAAATGTCTTGCTAATGCTGAAAAGCCACTCACTTGCAGCATGGTAAGATTAACAAAAATTGTTTGTAGTTTCAGTAAGTAACTCCCCAAAAATTGCAAACAATTTAAACAACTATGAGGTACCAGCAAATTGCTGCAAATTGTAAGTTCTAGATTTGGACAACATTCTTATTTAGCTGGACAGTTTTCCTCAGAACTGT
>NW_018148046.1:0-204 GCF_001952655.1 Monopterus albus | reverse complement strand
AGGATAAAAAGGACTCGAATCAGACTGCCAGTAAAGTGCAGGTACAAAAGCTTCGTGATCTCTTGATCATTACTGTTACTATTACTGCTTCTCAAACGCATTGTTCATTGGCCATTGCTCCATTTTGCATTTGCATAATCCGTCTTCCGTTTTCATTGGTCTAGTGTTGAGGTTGAAAACACAGCAATTTCCCCACTGTAAGAT
>NW_018148045.1:0-204 GCF_001952655.1 Monopterus albus | reverse complement strand
GGACTGTTTAGTTTGGGTCCCATGGGTACTCCAGGAAGCTGGATTATCATCTTACCTGAGAAAAATATTTGGATAGCCCCACCTGGACTTTAGTTTCTGGAAGGCAGGGGTCTGATAGACAATTGGAAAATCCCAAGTATCTTATAAGCACCATTGATTCCCTCATTTGCATCTTTGCCTTGTCTTAGTCCCACCCATGTAAGA
>NW_018148044.1:0-204 GCF_001952655.1 Monopterus albus | reverse complement strand
TGAACAACAGGGTAAAATGACATGTTAGGTCAGCACTCTTTCATTTTTCTGTTCTGTTTTTTGGGTAAACTGAGAACAATAGTAATACCATCACTTTATAAAGTTTTTATGGTGAAGTTGTTAGAAAGTGTCCACACAGAGCACGGTGTTCACCAGCTAGTTATTAAAATACAGGTTCACATGTTTTCAAGTTTATATTAAAAT
>NW_018148043.1:0-204 GCF_001952655.1 Monopterus albus | reverse complement strand
TGTACTATTCAGCTGTTAATCCTACACATAATGTACATCCTTTACAGAACACAGGTAGTCAGTTTGTAAAGGACTGGGCTCTGTAAACTGGAATTAGCCATTCATTGTAAACACATAGATACATGCCTAAACATAAGACAGTGACTGGCAGTGTTTCCATTAATGCCAAAGTGAGTCCAAATCATTGCCATGACTGACAGAAGA
>NW_018148042.1:0-204 GCF_001952655.1 Monopterus albus | reverse complement strand
GTTTTGTCAACATCTGTTCTGAAATGTGTGGAAAACTGACATGACTACCATGGAAAAACATTACAGTTCCCGTCACGTGCCTGACACTCTGTACAGGAGCATAAAATGAGGGCACTCACCGTTAGCCACGTCCCGACCTCCTCCTTCTCCCTCTGAGCAGGGTCCACCTTCTGGGCCAGGCCGAGCCCCTCTTTAGAGTACGCT
>NW_018148041.1:0-204 GCF_001952655.1 Monopterus albus | reverse complement strand
AGTTGCCCGATTAAAAATGAGAAGCCTGCATGTCTCTACTGCTGTCTGAAATCATGGACTCATGGTTGAAGTGCTTGTTTGAGATGATTTTAGTTGCAATTTGGTGCTATATGGAATTCAAAATTAATGGAGATGAAATTAATTGGAAATCAGCCTCTGTTACCATTATTATTAAGAATAGCAAGGCATAGGGGACAGGTCATC
>NW_018148040.1:0-204 GCF_001952655.1 Monopterus albus | reverse complement strand
CAACCACTTTCTGGATCTGGGGTGGATTGAACAGGCTCTCATCAATAGGCACAGCAGTCAATGAAGCACTTGCAGATGTGCTTGGGGTTCTTGCTGGCTCTGTGCATTCAGCTTGACTATCAAGCATGTCATGGTTGGAGGTGTCACTGGTTAAGGCTGTGCCTGGCTGGGTGTGGTACGTTGTGGTGTGGCTCTCATGTAGTT
>NW_018148039.1:0-204 GCF_001952655.1 Monopterus albus | reverse complement strand
CACTTCACTTCTGCATCCATGCACACAAAACAGACAAAACAATGGCTGGGCAAGACAACCTGACATGTCCTTTTCATAGGCCAGAAAATAGAGCTGTCATGTGGCAATGGCACCGTGAAGCCACTGAACCTGGACAGGTTCTCTAGCAAAATTGCCTATCAGAAAGCAGTTGAACCCTGACGCCTTGACATTTTAGATCTCAGC
>NW_018148038.1:0-204 GCF_001952655.1 Monopterus albus | reverse complement strand
AAGAGAAAACCTGTGGCTGGCAGTGCAGAAAGGGAGCTACAGAAAAAGATAAAAGCTTTGCTGCCTGAAGTTTTAAGTTGTGCAATAATAAGTGAGCCATTTAAGCAGGTTGTTGTGATGACAAGGAAAGAAACACAGAGGCAGGCGTTAAACAAGGGGCTTTTCAATAAAACAGATAATGATCTGGTTCGATGGGAGGTACTC
>NW_018148037.1:0-204 GCF_001952655.1 Monopterus albus | reverse complement strand
AAAGTAAATCTTCTAAACATTTTCCATCATGAAAAACAAATCTGCTAGGAAACCACCTTTTCAAACCAAATCACTCCGTAACAGTGTAACACCAACAACCACAAAGTGACAAAAAACAA
This sequence comes from Monopterus albus, assembly GCF_001952655.1. NCBI lineage: Eukaryota > Metazoa > Chordata > Actinopteri > Synbranchiformes > Synbranchidae > Monopterus > Monopterus albus. The sequence continues at coordinate 85 of NW_018148037.1, read as the reverse complement.
GATATAATCTTAGCTAAATAGCACCACTGCACTGCCCAGAACTAACAATATGCAGTGATTATTTGACTCACTGTGTGTGTGCGCA
>NW_018148036.1:0-204 GCF_001952655.1 Monopterus albus | reverse complement strand
ACAAAGGCACTAGAGTGGCTGTAGACTGAGTCTTATTAGCAAATGTGGAAAAATACATGAACTATTTAGGAAGCCATCATCTTTTATTTGTATTTAAACGTTACAGAAGCACACATAGACAGCAGGCTACCTGTTCTTTAACGCTGCTTATGACCACCAGATCTCCTCCTCTGGGTCTACAGCCCCGTCCGCCAAAGACAAAGC
>NW_018148035.1:0-204 GCF_001952655.1 Monopterus albus | reverse complement strand
CGGCCAGGGAACCAAACTGACTGTTCTCGGTAAGTTAAACCAAAAGACTAGCAGGGTGGTAATGGAGACGTCTGTATAGAACACAGCTTGTAAAACACAGGGTGGACTTGTTGGTTTTAAAGAAAGTTACTGACACGTAAAGAAGCCGAGTTAAAGCGGCATCAGGCTGTTTTGAGCACTGATCATGTGCACTGTGACTCTGGT
>NW_018148034.1:0-204 GCF_001952655.1 Monopterus albus | reverse complement strand
CCATTCACAAATTTAAATACAGAATGGAAACGAAATAAATACTTTAGCCAAAAATGGGGAGTTGTTGAACCAGTTGAACTAACACTTGGAGTGAGATATGACAACAGACTAAATCAGAAATCCAATACTTATGATCAGGTACCAGTAAAGGACACTTTTATATATGTGCCAATTTTAGAAACGCTAAAATTTATGTGCAGAAAT
>NW_018148033.1:0-204 GCF_001952655.1 Monopterus albus | reverse complement strand
AATCCTCAGAAGAGAGAGGATTAACTTCTGTTCTGAGTGATGCTGGAGCTGCTCCAACTGTCTGCTTCGCATCATATAAGCACTGCAGCATCAAGGTGTTGTTCCAGCTCGTCCACCTTCTGGATCAGCTTCATCACTGCACGATTCATTTACTGTTCCACATTTCTTAGCTTCTCTTTAGCAGTAGTGCTTGATCTAAAATAG
>NW_018148032.1:0-204 GCF_001952655.1 Monopterus albus | reverse complement strand
GTGGAGCAAGTGGCCTTACATAATACAGCCTCAGCATGTCTAAATGTGGCACCGGGATAGCCATCAATTTGTAGATTAGGTATCTGAAATGGTGGGAATCTGGTCACATTAGAGTCTCCCATTATCAGGATCTCTTTGCCTACACTCAACCCCCAGTCATGAATTTTTCTGATGGTATTCAGATGTCTGGTGGGTCTGCGTGTA
>NW_018148031.1:0-204 GCF_001952655.1 Monopterus albus | reverse complement strand
GTTTTTGTTTTTGGTGTTTTAATAATTTAACAAAGAGGAAACAATGTGTTGTTTTTGTTTTTTATGCTTATCACACCATTTTCTGATTTACATTTACAGCCTTTACAAATTGTTTGTTCACTTTGGGCACCTCCCTTCTCTACCCCAAGCTTCTAAGTATTGACAGAAATGAAACATTAATGGTTTGTTTTTATTTTTTTATGA
>NW_018148030.1:0-204 GCF_001952655.1 Monopterus albus | reverse complement strand
CATCTCACTTCTGTTTGATTCGTGATCCACCTTTGAGTTTAATATGGTATCAAAACTTTTCATTTAACCACCAAACGTCTGCTATAAACCAAATGTGACCAACTAAACCAATGAATGTGCACAGTGAAGTTCCACAAAGAGCCACCCAGGCTGTTCAGTCTGAGGACAGTTTGGCTGATAGTCAGCATGTTCTGTGACATGTTT
>NW_018148029.1:0-204 GCF_001952655.1 Monopterus albus | reverse complement strand
TCGAAGCTCGGTGAGGTTGCTCAAACCATGAAAAACATCCTCTCCAAGTTCGACAAGTTTATTATTGTTTAGATTTAACTTCTCAAGACAAATCAGATTGGCAAAGGCACCGTTGTCTATCTGTGAAATGTGGTTGCGATTTAGCTCTAACTGTGTCAGAAGAGGTAGATTTTTGAAATCTGCTACTTGAATTCTTGAGATTTT
>NW_018148028.1:0-204 GCF_001952655.1 Monopterus albus | reverse complement strand
CATATTCCATGCTTTGCCCATACCTTGTTGTACAGAAGTCCCTGTCTCACTGTTTCAGAGCAAGGCACTGGACGAGACACAAACTTGGTCAACCACAAATGCCACAGAGAAGCTGCCCACTATCCAGCAACAGATGGGAAGATTGAAAATGAAACTTGGAGCTGCTCTGACCTCGATGAACAGTGGCATAACCCTCCCAACTAG
>NW_018148027.1:0-204 GCF_001952655.1 Monopterus albus | reverse complement strand
AATAAGCAACACACCACCATATGCAGACAACCTCCTGTAAAAAAGGTTTCCTTCATTATGCAGTGAGAACAGGGATCTGCATTTGATACGGTCCCTGTGACATCCAGCGACATAGCACGACTTGGCCTGTGATCTGTTCATTAAAAGTTGATTTTAAGAATTGATACAGTGTCGCAAAACCTAATATTGCCATAGTCACATGTA
>NW_018148026.1:0-204 GCF_001952655.1 Monopterus albus | reverse complement strand
TCTCCTGAGCCTGGGTGGTACTTCAGGCAGAGGATGTTTATCTGGGCACCAATGAGGATGTGGGGTATTCCTCTAAAATGTCCACAGTGCAGCCGGAAAATGCACCATTCTGGAATCTACCCAAAGGTAAGGGAGGTGATTGACATGGACAGCCGCTACTACTTGGTGGGTGGAGACTATCCACGTTGTAGTACTTGCAAGCTA
>NW_018148025.1:0-204 GCF_001952655.1 Monopterus albus | reverse complement strand
CCTTAAATACAACTAACATTTTTCTGGCTTCATACTTGATATTGGACAAATTAGTTTTATTTTATATCATGGCAGGATGCTTTCATTCATTTCTTCAACTCTGTTGCTGTGGAGTACATGGCATGAGTTGCCTCAGTGTGGGGGGGAAACACTGTACTACATCGATGTCCCCAGCTGGGAGAAAATAAGGAGCATAGCCAAAGG
>NW_018148024.1:0-204 GCF_001952655.1 Monopterus albus | reverse complement strand
TAGTGAGGAATAGACACTGTATCAATCATTGTCTTTTTGTATCGTCAGTGAAAGCTGCAGTATTGCAACACTACATTCTGTATCTACTATATAAGGTGGGTCAGTTTTTTGACTGTTATATTTCACAGGTGAAAGTCCAACAACTTCTGAAGAGAGAAGAAAGAAACGAGACAGACAGGAAGATGAGGGTAGGTCTTTAGTAGG
>NW_018148023.1:0-204 GCF_001952655.1 Monopterus albus | reverse complement strand
TGAAAAACTTTACTTTCACTTACTCAGGCTACCTACAAAATAACAAGACATAGCTCATGTATTTTGGGTTGGTACATTTTAATAAGGCACTCTTTTTAAGGGCTTAAAAATAGTTATTAAACTATAATCCATCCATCCAACCTTTAATCTATACCGTTTATCCTGACGAGGGTTCTGCGGGGGCTGGAGCCAGTTCCAGCTGAC
>NW_018148022.1:0-204 GCF_001952655.1 Monopterus albus | reverse complement strand
AGCAATGGAATTAATCTAATTTGTTGTCATAGAGGGAATTCAGATAAAAAAAATATAGTTAGATACTTTATAACATCCGCACTTCACCAATCTACTGGGAGACAAACAGCATGTTGGAGAAGTTGGGGGGCTGAAGAAGTGCAACATTATCATGTATTCTGGGAATGTCCTGGAGTTGAATTTCCAGCTTCTGAATGACAACAA
>NW_018148021.1:0-204 GCF_001952655.1 Monopterus albus | reverse complement strand
TGAGATTGAGTTATGGAAATCTATAAATACCTAAAAATGTTAAAGTAGCTCTACTTTGTTATCTGTGCATGAGTTCACACTTTAAACCCATTCTTATTATGTTCTTCTTATGTGGTAATTATTAAATACAAATGTCAGATTATTTCACTTCACATTTTATAAAACACATCACTTAACCAACATGTTCCACTATGGTCAAGCCAA
>NW_018148020.1:0-204 GCF_001952655.1 Monopterus albus | reverse complement strand
GTCCATCTGCTTATTGAGGCTGTTCCAACTGATGTTTGAGCTAGTATCTCCAACCTGTCCTTCATGCACTCTGAACTCTCGGCGAGTGATGTAAGAAAGGTCCCTGATGGGAATGACCTTTTCTGTTACCGGCGCTGCTAGTGGCTGTGGACCGGTGCTACCTGACATGGACGTGGCAGCCGCTTGCTCCTTCTGCCTCAGCCT
>NW_018148019.1:0-204 GCF_001952655.1 Monopterus albus | reverse complement strand
TGCCAGTGGCATCAGCTGTCAAAAGGACAATAACTGTGTTTGGACTGAAACTGATCATCTGCTTCCATCTTCACCTGTACCTGACCTGAGAGTCAGTGGTCTACAGATATTGTAGCTCTGAATACTTCCTCTTTTGTTTCCCTGTCACATCTGTCTCTGTAGTTTGGCTTATTGATGACATCTGACATTGATGGTGTTGAGAAT
>NW_018148018.1:0-204 GCF_001952655.1 Monopterus albus | reverse complement strand
GTAACACACCTAGTGATGCTGGTGCCAATGTTGGTGCTATAGTACTATGATGCTATACTCTCTAGATGGCCCTCCTCAGGGTGCAATGTCACAGTTCACTCGAATTCAGGTTGTTTCTCTTTTGTTTGTGCGGTGTTAAAGCAACAGTAAAGACCCCAAACTTTATTTTTGACCGGACGACTTTGTTACTGCTAAGAGAGTGCA
>NW_018148017.1:0-204 GCF_001952655.1 Monopterus albus | reverse complement strand
TAAAGCATGACATTTGTTTTTTGTAGAGGAGCAGTAATAAAAGCCCTGAACCACTAACAGGAGCATCCACATGCTGCATAGCATAAAACCTAACTGCTGTGCCATGGCCTGTCGGTACATGCTTCAGCCCCGGTGTCAGCTGGCCAGTTGTCACATGTATTGATCAGTGAAGAGTGATGGGATGCACCGACGGTGAGAGCTGAG
>NW_018148016.1:0-204 GCF_001952655.1 Monopterus albus | reverse complement strand
CAGTGTTGTTCAAAACAGACGTGTCCACCTGCACAGATCAGGTTTTGCAGATTATGCGATCCTGCTAGAAGGATCACAATAGAACTGTAGAAATGAAAGTCTGCCATTAAATCACCATGATATCCGTGGGGGTGGGAATCATATAATACTTACTCTATTTGCATCCATGTTCAAAGCTTGTGTGCTTTTGTTTTATGAAGGTAG
>NW_018148015.1:0-204 GCF_001952655.1 Monopterus albus | reverse complement strand
CACATAGTGTCCACGTCCACACCTGAAACCCAGGACGACCCATGACTGACTGCTACCGACACCCAGTCACTGTTAAATACTGTACCTGCTGCAGAGACCCGCCCCCTGGCTCAGCCAAGTTCTCTTCATGTCCTTCATACCTTTTTCACAGTATGATAGACAGTATGGTCTTAAACTGATTTTTAAGTTACCTTAAAAAGTGCT
>NW_018148014.1:0-204 GCF_001952655.1 Monopterus albus | reverse complement strand
TCTGACCTAACTCGGTGCATCTCTCAAATGGATAGCCTTTATGCCATCTCACCGAATCCAGACCCATACAAAGAGCGTATTGCTTTGCAGTCAGAGTATAACACCCTCACGGTGGATGACGCAGATGCTTTCTTTGGTCGATGCTTCTGAAAATTGGAAGTACACATTATGAACACAGCGATAAGGCTGGAAAGTTACTAGCTC
>NW_018148013.1:0-204 GCF_001952655.1 Monopterus albus | reverse complement strand
TCATGAGTAAAAGGGATTGTTTGATAATGATAATAATGTAGTCTTTTACACAAATTCAACATACTTTTGAACTTAATTGCATTTAAATTTCTTAACATAATTTTGAAAGATGTGAAGCAATGGAAAGAAGACCTTCATGTTTATGATGATGGTTGAAATTTTTGTAACAAATTCAAAGAGAGATAGTATAAGAAATTGCTTATA
>NW_018148012.1:0-204 GCF_001952655.1 Monopterus albus | reverse complement strand
TTACAATTATATTTATACCATATTAAAAGATTTACAAAAATGCAGTCCACTGCTTTTTAACAGAAGAGGATGCTCTCAGCGGCAAAGCTGAGGTGATGGCAAAGGTTTAACAGCACAAAATTTCCTGATTAGGGTCACTGATTTATTTATTCATAGGATGAAAAAACGCAGAAAAATATCAACTGGACTTGGTTTTAGGTCAAA
>NW_018148011.1:0-204 GCF_001952655.1 Monopterus albus | reverse complement strand
TATAGGCCTGTAATTAACAATTTTTAATACTTGGATGCAAATCATTTGCAGTTAGTGCACTCATTCAACATGCACTGCATCTTGCCTGATCAGCAGATGAGAGCAGACCAGCTGTACAAGTCACAGAAGCACTTGCATCCTGCTTATCTGATTGTCACAGGAAGCAGTTGGTACAACCAACAATTTTATCTGTAATAGACTATG
>NW_018148010.1:0-205 GCF_001952655.1 Monopterus albus | reverse complement strand
GAAGAAGCTTACAACAAAAAGAGCTTTCACTACCGACGGACGTATTGCTACTGACGGTTTAGCGAATGTATCGCGTAGTGATGTGTCATACGCAAAAGATGCGGCTCTGAGAGCCAATGCTGTGTAGTGAATCAGACGAGCCAGCTCCCAGTTTTTTCTCTTTCGCTGCTTACCTCAGTGCTCAAGTCAGAACTTTGTTTTGATT
>NW_018148009.1:0-205 GCF_001952655.1 Monopterus albus | reverse complement strand
GGCAGACGTTGTCTCTGCAGATCTTAGTGAGCTCGTCTTTGTCCTCCTTGGGAGTGTAGGTGCGACTGCAGCGGTGATCTGTGACAGAGAGCGAGAGAGCAGGGATACAGCCAGTGTCACCATGTTTCAATATGACCATGAATAAACAGGTGACAGCTGAATTTGTCTCGGACTGGGTTGTAACTGACGCTGTGGGAGTGAACCA
>NW_018148008.1:0-205 GCF_001952655.1 Monopterus albus | reverse complement strand
GGTCATGTGAACAAGGTCATCCATGTGTGGCCACCAGTAGAATTCTCGAAGGCGTTGTTTGGTACACACTATGCCCTGATGTCCTTCATGGGCAAGGTGTACAACCCTTTCTCTTAGAGATTTAGGAACTACCAGGTGGTTTCCTTTGAATATCAATGGGGTCTCTGTAGCCAGTTCTTGATGTACCAGGAAGTAAGGTGTCACA
>NW_018148007.1:0-205 GCF_001952655.1 Monopterus albus | reverse complement strand
TGACGTTTATTTGGAGGGTTAACGTTTAACAGATGAGGAGCAGCACGCTTATAGTCAAATGGTCTATATTTTATTTAACATTCTCTGACCTACTGATGGATGGTTCCTTTAAAAACACCTCACCATGATGTCGTTTCCTCAAACAGCTGCTCACTGTGCATGTGTTGGGGACTATTTCCAGAGGCGGATGAATCCACATTTGGTC
>NW_018148006.1:0-205 GCF_001952655.1 Monopterus albus | reverse complement strand
TAAGCTGATCTAGGTTGGAAACTGACAAACATGAAGGGTGAGCAGAAGCAGTTCACTGATGGTTTTAGTCTCTATGCGGAGTGTTAATAAGACTTTATTCTTTAAGAGTTAATTAGACCTGAAATGTGTTGTCTTTAGGTAATGAAAATTATTTTTGGTATATTTTTTAAGATAAAATGCTTTAATAATCTTGGAAATATATTAA
>NW_018148005.1:0-205 GCF_001952655.1 Monopterus albus | reverse complement strand
GTGTCTGAGTCTCTCTGCTTCCCTATGTCCTCTTCAGGTTTGATAAACTGGTCTACGTCGGGATCAACGAGGACCGAGTGTCTCAGCTGCAGGTTCTCCGGGCCGTCCTCAGAAAGTAAGAACACTGCATTTACATGTAGTCCAGATCTGACCTGGAACCTCCAGGGGGTGTTCTTCCTACATGGATCAACAGGTTAGCTGCATA
>NW_018148004.1:0-205 GCF_001952655.1 Monopterus albus | reverse complement strand
TTAGCAATTGTGAAAAACTGTAATGGAAGCTTTGACCATGTTGTGATGCATGCCTGTTTAGGTGCATGCACAGTGCTCGTGCCCTGTGCTTGTTATAGTCTAATATCTGACCTGGCAAGCCCACCATTACACTAGCACTCCGCCAAACACTTGAACTCACATGTTTTTTAAAGGGGACATGAGGTTATACACTGCGTAGATAGTG
>NW_018148003.1:0-205 GCF_001952655.1 Monopterus albus | reverse complement strand
AAAATATAAATGGTGAGTATAAAAAAAACATAAAAGATATTACAAAGGTTTTTGCACCATCAGTAGCTGCATTTCTCACGAATTGAATGCATTTGAAATAGCGTTTCTAGCCCAAGGTATGCCGGAGCAATTAATATTCAAAGAGGATGAGGTTTTCAAGACTTTCTCAATACATGTAACAAACAAGAAAAATACAGGCAGGAAT
>NW_018148002.1:0-205 GCF_001952655.1 Monopterus albus | reverse complement strand
AAGGCCCTATCTGGATGTGTATGACTTTGTTCTGAATGGCTCGGATCTCCCCATCGGCCACTAGTGTCGTTAACCCCTTTCATAGTTAAATCAGACTGTTGAACTGGCTTAATTGATTGTTTTGTGAATTTTGTGTGTGAACCAGACTGGCCTTATAAATGAGTTTTCTCTCTGTGGTACTCATAACTCAACATTCATGTAAAAA
>NW_018148001.1:0-205 GCF_001952655.1 Monopterus albus | reverse complement strand
AAATAAACTGTTAAACTGCACCTGTCAGTCTGCTTGTCTGGTAGTTTGCTTTTGAGGCCTCTCCCCCTGCCCGGTGTGTTTCTACACTATTTGTAAAAATGTTTAACAGCTGAAGTAATATGCTGTTTCTTAATTAAAGTAAGTACATTTGTCACTTAAATAAAAAGGGGTTGGAGGACACATTGTAACATTAAGCAACTATATG
>NW_018148000.1:0-205 GCF_001952655.1 Monopterus albus | reverse complement strand
AAAAAATTCATATTTACAGAGCTTAAATTTGGTACTTGACAAATGACTGAACTGCAACAAATCATGTCACAAATCCCCTTGCAATCACTAAATATCCAGATATTAAAACTCATGATGATATTTGTGAGTGGGAAAATCATCTGCATGTGCAGCCCAATTTTGTTCAACCCTACAAAACTGAACACTAAGTGAAGAGAGGCCCCCC
>NW_018147999.1:0-205 GCF_001952655.1 Monopterus albus | reverse complement strand
TTACAGTAAGTTCAATCATGTTCTGACTTCTCAGGAGGGTTAATCAAATGGTATTTGATTCTTATAATAAAGGTTTTTCTTCATAGTAAACTAAATATTCACCTAGGCTCAGTGAGTGCATTTTGAGTCAAATATATTTAACTAAAACATCGACCATTTCCATGACATATACTTCTTGAATCTCGCTATGGTGAAATAATACCCT
>NW_018147998.1:0-205 GCF_001952655.1 Monopterus albus | reverse complement strand
TGCATTTCATATCCTATTAGCACTACCTATTTCAATAGGTAAAAATATAATTTACCTTGAATGGACAGCTGCAGAGTCCTCTGCTCTGATAGCCGTCCATCTGAATCATAGCTCTGAAGGGTATATTCACCGCTGTCAGTCCTTCTCAGGTTACTGATCCTAAGTGTCCCATCACTGGCATTAAAAAAGGATCTGTTTTCTAGCC
>NW_018147997.1:0-205 GCF_001952655.1 Monopterus albus | reverse complement strand
CGTCTAGCGCTGGGAAACATCTCCAAAACCACTTTACTCATCCAGAGACCTCCAAATGAACTAAAGGACGAAGAGAGAAAGAACAACTACATGGAATGACTGAGAACAGCTGACCAACCAACATGGTTGAAAAATAATGTAAGGAGGAGCATATACAGCTGCATGACAACTGAGCAAAATCGGCTCAGAAATAAGTGACGGACCA
>NW_018147996.1:0-205 GCF_001952655.1 Monopterus albus | reverse complement strand
AGTCTGTGGCAGAATGAGCTGTGACAGGTAAAGAGTGGAAAGTTGTGCAACTGTTGAAAATTTTCAGGCCTATTTTTCAGGCTGATTTAACCCCCTGTTGTTGTTTTTTTACATTTGAAATTTAATTGTTTTTGAGATTGTTTCATATCACAGGAGTTCACAAGGTTGATTGTTTTACTATGGTAGTCTTTAGTTTTCTTACTTA
>NW_018147995.1:0-205 GCF_001952655.1 Monopterus albus | reverse complement strand
GTTTACTCCATCATGGACATGGAGGTCCAGGAAGTGAAGGAAGACTTCTACTCCAGTCAGTGCGCATGGCACATCTGAGACGTGGTGATTCTGCACGGACCGCTCATATTTTTACTTCTCTTAACTTATTTTATAAAATACAGAGTGTTCTAAGAGAAAAAAAACGTGTTAAAGTTGGACACACGTATACCTACTTGGTTTATAC
>NW_018147994.1:0-205 GCF_001952655.1 Monopterus albus | reverse complement strand
TGACTGCAGTGACTTTCCCTCACCATAATAACATTTGAGCAAATAGAACAAATACTGTATACAATTTAGCAGTTAATCTGTTTGTGATTTTAGCTAAAAGGACAAGCACAGTCATATATTTTTCAAATGTGTATATTGCATTGTAAATTTTCAACCTTTGGCTTGTTAAGTAAGGATGTAATCATATCTGTGTGTATGAGTACAT
>NW_018147993.1:0-205 GCF_001952655.1 Monopterus albus | reverse complement strand
CCACTTCATCCTTAAAACTGTTTAACCATAAACCTATTCTAATGTGTAAGGAACAAACTGTTTACCATAATTTATGGTAAACCTATATATCAATCGTGTTGTATGTATACATTTTAAAAATGCATCACAAATTTTGTCTTTACCATAAAGTTATTGTTTCACATCGCAGGATGACTTGCAAACATCAAATGCCTGATTTTATTAT
>NW_018147992.1:0-205 GCF_001952655.1 Monopterus albus | reverse complement strand
TTTTGCACACCTGTGCACCTTATTAACAAAACGAAAAGTACATGTTTATGCTAAAAAGACAACAGAGAAATCAGAGAATCCCACCAACCTGTTGTCATTATTAGCTTCCCAATATGTCTATGTAATCAATGCAGAATAGCACATACACACAGAAAAATAAAGCATTACCCTTCTCCCAAGGCAATCTGCACCACAAGAACTTTGT
>NW_018147991.1:0-205 GCF_001952655.1 Monopterus albus | reverse complement strand
CAGAATGACTTGTACTGGGATGACTGGTCCAGAATGGGAATCTTCAAAGCTCCAAAAGCTGGTTCCCAAAGCAACGAGTTGATTGTTGGCAGACTAACTGGAGTCATGGACCTCAAGATCTTCTATAAGGGGAAGAATCGAGGTGAGGAAGGAAGATCAGGATCATATCCACAAGGCTTCACAGCTAAGCAGGATTAATAGGAAT
>NW_018147990.1:0-205 GCF_001952655.1 Monopterus albus | reverse complement strand
TAGTTACTAGAAGAATTTAAATCTAATCCTTTCAAAGTGACTGGATCCCTCAGAAGTAGGATATCAACCTAACAACACAAAGCACTGCACAACAGCTGAGGTCACAGCAAAGTCTACGTAGGACGACTGCTTCATGGTTGTAGGCCTCCGCCAGTCCAATTTCAAATTCACACAACTGGGACAGATGTGAGGTTACTGTGACCTT
>NW_018147989.1:0-205 GCF_001952655.1 Monopterus albus | reverse complement strand
TTAAAAAAAGATCTGAGGAGGAATATAGGCAGACATTGGAACACATACAAGTATCTTGGTAATACATTCATTTTTATAACTTGTACTCTGCCTACCAATGACAGCGGAAGGTGATTCCATCTTTGTAAATCTAATTTAACGGCTGCTGTTAATGAACTAAGATTTCGTTCTCGCATTCTTTGCATAGACCGTGCAACTATGATAC
>NW_018147988.1:0-205 GCF_001952655.1 Monopterus albus | reverse complement strand
TTCAAAGCCTGGGTCACTTCCAGCACTTTGGTGCTCCATCGTTTCTAATTTGCAGTCTTGGCTTTTCATTATTTTATTAGGCCTGTGGCTCTCTCCACCAACAGGCACATTTTTTCTTTTTTTTTTACCTTAGCATTCTGCCATCCACATGTTTCACGTCTTCAGTACCACTTGTACCTTTTTTCTCTGGAATCCAGAGCTGCAG
>NW_018147987.1:0-205 GCF_001952655.1 Monopterus albus | reverse complement strand
AACATACACCAACTGCACATCTTCTAGATATTCTGATTCCCTTCTTCCACAGTTATAAACTCTTTAACCCTTGTACCCTGTTCATATTTACTTTACACCCATCCTGTTTGCAGGTTTCCTACAACTGCATCATCTTTTCAATTTGTAACACTACATAATCAAAGAATTTTAATCTAAGACAATGCAATAACCAACTCTAATAATC
>NW_018147986.1:0-205 GCF_001952655.1 Monopterus albus | reverse complement strand
AAAAAACATCAGCACTATTATAGAAAATTTTGATGATTGATTTTGCCTTTACATTCATCTGTCTCCATTCAACAAGAAGGGGTCAAAACTAAAGTTCACATAATGAAAACTTGATCAACATGGGCAATAATTCATTAAAACAACCCTGACACAGATTTTGGTGCATGTTGTACAGTATGATAGTATGTGTTGTTACGGATTGGTT
>NW_018147985.1:0-205 GCF_001952655.1 Monopterus albus | reverse complement strand
AGCACCGTGGCTCACTGGGGCGTGTTTCATAGTTGGTGGACAACAAAGAAATCTTTTAAATGTTGAAGCAGATTTCTTTAGGGTTTCTCTAGATCTTATATAACTTTAGGTTTTGTGGTTTGTATTGATGTCATCTGTTCTGTGTAAAGTCCTGTATCAGTTCACACCAGTGTCAGGGACCAGCCAGTCTGCAGGTCAGTTGACA
>NW_018147984.1:0-205 GCF_001952655.1 Monopterus albus | reverse complement strand
AAAAAAAAATACATTTTAAACAAGTAAATAAGCTGTGGTGGTGAACTTAAAACCAAGTTTAAATATATATACTGTATATAAATTAGCCCACCATTATTTCATATCTTTGTTGTGGCATGGAAACAATCCATTTTTAGACTACAGCAATAAACATTAGTACTCCCATCTAGAGCAAGCACAAACATAAAACTGTTTTCTCTTTATC
>NW_018147983.1:0-205 GCF_001952655.1 Monopterus albus | reverse complement strand
ATTTTAAAAAATATAACTCTGAAATTTAGCGTTTCTAAAACAGGTAATAATGCATGTGCTTTTATTCTAAAGATCAAAATCTAACTGTTGTATGTCCCAGAGACTTAAACAGTTCCTGATGACTTTACAAGTGAGTTTCTGTAATGCATACAAAACAAATTAGCTGATGGAAAAATTACTTTTTGCAGCACAGTCAAATTTGACG
>NW_018147982.1:0-205 GCF_001952655.1 Monopterus albus | reverse complement strand
CTGAGTTTTATGACCATACTCGTTTTATAGTAGAGCCGGAATTAAAACCATAAACCTGAAAGTGAGTATAATATGGCCACTTTAAGCTACAGGTTTATGTTCCCCAAGCTAAACCACAAGGTACTTGTCTTGGTAGGAGGCATAGAAATGTTTACAGTTTTACAGCAGTTGCCATCAGTGACTTTAATCCACCCACCAGTGCCAG
>NW_018147981.1:0-205 GCF_001952655.1 Monopterus albus | reverse complement strand
TGTCCTGCAAAATGGAATGCTCTAAGTCGTGGTATTAAAGTGTAAGATGTGGTGATTGATGCAGAGCATTGACTCAAGCGATGCGCGCCTGATGCAGAATTGGCCGTGACCTATTCACGGCGACATAGTTTAGTGTTGAATACAGCTGTTTATAAAAGATAACACAAACACAGACAAGAATGAAACTCCGATCATCCAGACTGAC
>NW_018147980.1:0-205 GCF_001952655.1 Monopterus albus | reverse complement strand
CCTTCATCACTGCAGTTGTGAAAACTGTTCCTGGATTACAACATAGACACAAAGCAAGTCATGGATGGTAAACACTCATTCAACATTAAAACAAGTATACACTCAAAAGTTGATTTGAAAGCTTAACTTACCAGTCTTCAGTGAAAAGATGAACCCTTCAGGTAAAAGGCCTTGATCTGACAGCTGCTCCTCAGTGAGTTCAGGG
>NW_018147979.1:0-205 GCF_001952655.1 Monopterus albus | reverse complement strand
CACTAAATGTGTTTCCTGGTGACAAAGCGGTCATATTTATTATGAATAAACCCTTAATACAACATCACCTTGTCCACTGAAAGCAGTTTTTTTCATGTTACAAATAACATGATGGGAAGAGATGGTACAGTGACTACAAATTACAATATTTGTTTAACCTCAAGCTGCATCAGTGTCTCACTGATGCTACTGAACTTGTTACAAT
>NW_018147978.1:0-205 GCF_001952655.1 Monopterus albus | reverse complement strand
TCTTAAAGTGACAGGAACTATGTGCATGATACAGTAAACATAAAGGTCGCTACAGTATAAAATGCCTTAAAAACTGTGGTTACATGTAGCGTGTAACATTGAACACTAACTTCTCAGTAGCATCATCTGCTTAAACAAGACCAAAGCCACTCTCCACAGAGTTCAGACATACCATCATGTCTGCCTTTAGAGCAGAATATGTGGT
>NW_018147977.1:0-205 GCF_001952655.1 Monopterus albus | reverse complement strand
CTTGGACAAAATTGAGCTTTCAGAAAAATCAAGGAATCAATTATCATCAGTAATTTGATGCCAAATTAGTTTATTTGTGGCATGATCAAGATCAAAGCTTTTTTAGTTTTTATTGTTGTTCTTGGTTCCTGCCATTGTTTTACACAATACAATACAATTAATTTAAATTCCAGAAGAAACTCTTTAGCCCACATTTACGGAAAGT
>NW_018147976.1:0-205 GCF_001952655.1 Monopterus albus | reverse complement strand
GAAAAAGGTACCACTTTGCCCACCTGGAAGTAATTTGGGGTTTGTCCTGACAAAAGACAACAGCCAAGAAACACTTTTGAAGTGGTATGCAGAATTTCTTCTTATGTAATCCATGTTAAACTTGGACAGAAGAATCTTTATCATGAAATATGCTACAATGTCACCATGCTGAAACCAGTGAGATCACATGCAAGAGTAAAGCTAC
>NW_018147975.1:0-205 GCF_001952655.1 Monopterus albus | reverse complement strand
AGCTTTTGTACCCACACAGAGCAGGAAATATGACAACAGGTTCAGAACAAAGACGTAAATTGCATTCATGAGGAAGGTGTGGCCACTATCATAACATTCATAGACAATGAATTTGACAGACAAGTTGAGCGTAAAAAGAAAGTGGTTGAGTTATGTAACGAACTCATGAGTTTGTTCCTTATTTTTAAATGTCATGTAAACAGTT
>NW_018147974.1:0-205 GCF_001952655.1 Monopterus albus | reverse complement strand
AAAACAATCATCACTCAATGTCCACTTGACTCACTTTGATTTGATTAGTCTTACAGCCTGAAAGCCCCTGAACAAGCAGGTACAGTAAGTGGAGTGTTTTTAACTGGTTCGTTACCAGGCCAGGTTTCCTATCTTTTGCACCTAACTGGTCTAATTGGACACACAGTGTCACAAATGTTGTGATACTGAGCAATGTGCCTTAATC
>NW_018147973.1:0-205 GCF_001952655.1 Monopterus albus | reverse complement strand
AATGTAAGAGCATGCAAACACAAACACGTCAGTGTCGGTGAAATTTGCCCCATTTTTTCCAACCAGGCATCATACGACACCTATGGCACAGACAGAGGAGACAAGTAGATGAAAATAGATACTCATGTCTGTCTTTCATTTTTATGTCAGTCTTTGAACAAATTAAACTACTAGAGTAATTTATCTTAAAACTATGGGGAAAAAA
>NW_018147972.1:0-205 GCF_001952655.1 Monopterus albus | reverse complement strand
CTCTCCTCCCTGCACATTTACACCCTCCTCCTCCTCCTCCTCAGTCTGCCTCAGCTGTCCTTGCTGCTGCAGCTTTCTGCTGAGTAGTGGTGAGACAGCATCTGCTCGCCCTGCCTCCAGCCGACACAGCCTGAGAGTCCTGCACCAGGAAACTACAGCGCCCACAATTCTCCTGCTGCAGCCCAGACTGTCGCCTGTCCTGGAG
>NW_018147971.1:0-205 GCF_001952655.1 Monopterus albus | reverse complement strand
TTTTTGCAACCTTATAAAACCAAACTCTGGACCACACACAGATGTGCTTCACACTGTAATTGGTCAGGTATGTCGAGGTAAACTCTACAAAATGTAACTTTTAACAATTCCCCCTTTTTTTCTGAATACACCCACTTCCATCTCTTTAATGTACAAACAAGTGCAACACCATGAATGCCTAGAGTCCCTGCGTCCTCATATGAGG
>NW_018147970.1:0-205 GCF_001952655.1 Monopterus albus | reverse complement strand
AGTGGCCAAGAGAACAGGAACGAGGACAAGGTCACTGAGAAACACTCAACACTTAAGCAGCTAAAAGGATTCCAAACACTACTGGACCCTGGTCTAATTTGTCACACAAAACTAAGTAGGATTTGTTATTTAACAGTTCATAAAGTTTGTTCCAGGCCTTTCTTTCCTCTTTACCAATACATTGTTTTAATGGAAGACTTGACCC
>NW_018147969.1:0-205 GCF_001952655.1 Monopterus albus | reverse complement strand
GTCAGCTGGATTTTGACCAGATTCCACATAGAACCACTGCGTTGGATCCGTGGAGTCTCTTATTCTTTGGACGCGGTTGGCCACGAAAACGTGGAAGCGTTTGGCTTCATTCTTGATATAGCCCAGCACCACTTGAGAATCTGTCCAGAAGAATCCCTGATCTATCTTCAGCTCCAGCTCTTCTCTGAGGATGGTGCTTACCGCG
>NW_018147968.1:0-205 GCF_001952655.1 Monopterus albus | reverse complement strand
ATTACCTGTGAGTTTGTTCTGCTGACAGTACAGTCACATGGCGTAAGACCAAGCCTGGAAAGCAACACTTTACAGGGTAGCTCCAAATTATAGGTTGTTAAGTTCATGTAGTAGAAAAGACCAATCGGACTTACAGACCGTCACTGCTAATCCAGAGGGAAATTCAACTGTCAGTGCAGCCTGAACCAGAAGAAATCAGACAAGC
>NW_018147967.1:0-205 GCF_001952655.1 Monopterus albus | reverse complement strand
CAAGACTCAGAGGTCTCATGTCCAGATAAGATTTAGAGAAATGTATTCATGCCTTCATCTCCAACAGGCAGGGCTATTGTAACAGTCTTTTGCCTGGCCTTCTCAAAAAGACTCAAGACAACTTCAGCTCACTCAGACGCTGCTGCCAGAGCTTGAACAGGAACCAGGAGAACTGAGAACATCACTCCTGTTCTTAAATCCTTAC
>NW_018147966.1:0-205 GCF_001952655.1 Monopterus albus | reverse complement strand
TAGCTACCCAGGGGCCACATTCAGGCATGCTGAAGCTATCATATCTAAAGCAACTTGCTCCACCACGGTGAGAGTGGTCATTTTGGCTTTTGGCATTAATAACCGCGCTCAAATGGTAAAATGTACCAGCAGTAAACAGCTCCAGGCAGCAGTGAGGGCTGCAAAATGCCGATTTCCTCAAGCCGAAATCTGGGTCCCTCAGATC
>NW_018147965.1:0-205 GCF_001952655.1 Monopterus albus | reverse complement strand
AAAAAAAAAGGCGAGACTAACAATGTCATTTCCAGGTGCCAGCATTACTTTTCTGAAAAGCAAACTCTGTCACCCAAAAAAACTGACAAAATTTATACTTTTCCTGGGTCAGTTTATGAGGATCCGGGTGAGTATTATGAAATAACGGTACAGGGATAAAATGTTCAGCGACACTCAAGGAAGATTATCTCTGTGACTCGAGTGT
>NW_018147964.1:0-205 GCF_001952655.1 Monopterus albus | reverse complement strand
CAAATTTTTAACAGGTAAACTTTTTAATGCAACTTTCAGTCATTATCATCTCCTTGGAAAACCTTCGGGTGAGGTGTGTTGTTGAACACCTCCTGAAGTCATTTTTCACTTCATGGGGTCTTCACTAGTCAATGCTCATCACATTACAATAACATTAGAGCTGGCTATTCTTTCTGCCCCAGATTTGGCTGTGGGGGAGTAAAGG
>NW_018147963.1:0-205 GCF_001952655.1 Monopterus albus | reverse complement strand
ATCACTCTGTTTCTGCAAACATTTCAGGGGCACATTAATGCATCTGATAGCACATTATCCTGCTGGAATCATCCAACTGGAAAAGGATGGGCTGTGGTGATAAACCTGGTCAGCAGCAATCTGTGAGTACACTTTGGAGTTCAGATTATGCTCACTTGGTACTGTGTGTTGTCATTTGTTGAACAAGGTGACATTTTTCTGATTA
>NW_018147962.1:0-205 GCF_001952655.1 Monopterus albus | reverse complement strand
TTCAGTCCTCAGTTTTACAGCTCAGTCAGTAAAAAAGCTAAAGCTTTAAAACACAGTGAAACTAAACATGTACTTTTGGCTTTACAAGCTTACTGGTCACTGTGATGGTGAGGACGTTGCTGCACTCCCCCCACTCAGACTCACACCAGTACACTCCACTGTCTGATGCATAGACACTGCTGATAACACAGGAGGATCCCTGTGG
>NW_018147961.1:0-205 GCF_001952655.1 Monopterus albus | reverse complement strand
ACATGGAGGTCACTGTTAGCTCTTTATGTCTTTGTCTGAGTGAGAAAGACATTCTTTGATAGAGATGCAGCTTCAAACATGAAAACTGGCCTTTATCTCTGAAACGATCAGTATATTTCTGGGTTCGCCTGCCTGTTTTCTTTTTATGTTTTATCATCATCACTCACACATTAAGCTCTATGTGATTTTACCTGAATAATTCATC
>NW_018147960.1:0-205 GCF_001952655.1 Monopterus albus | reverse complement strand
TCTGTTTTGGTCTCCACCAACTCCTGGAGGGGATATACATGTATATGGCTTTTCAGCTACTAAATACACTACTGTTCACCAGCTAGTTGCTAACTGTGTCTATTTTACATATGGTACTAGACAGGGTATATACAGAGTGCTTTCAGTTCTTTTTGCTGATTACAGACAGCTGTCGCTGAGAGTAGTAAAAGAGAATCAACATAAT
>NW_018147959.1:0-205 GCF_001952655.1 Monopterus albus | reverse complement strand
AAAGCACTTTGAATTGCATTAACCTGTTTGATTCAAGTTTACGTCAGCGTAACGTTACCACTGCGGTTTATTTACTCACTGTAATACATAGTAGTACCACGATAAAGACATAATGATATAAAAAAAATCCACACATGAAGAAATACAACTACCAAATCAGTTCAGCGTGTTTACCAGGTTCCCTGGTGGTCTAGTGGTTAGGATT
>NW_018147958.1:0-205 GCF_001952655.1 Monopterus albus | reverse complement strand
TGCAGAGAGTTCCATGGAGATGCCTTTGACTGAGATTTGAAGGTCCCACTGGGAGCTTTTCTGGTAAATATACAAAACAAACTGCGGCAACTCAAAGCCACCAATATTCTGATGAGACACAGCCTTTTGCTGAACCACATTAACTCAAAATCTGTCAGTATGTCCACTCAGTCACAACGCCTGTTTCTCATGAGTAAGTTTCTCT
>NW_018147957.1:0-205 GCF_001952655.1 Monopterus albus | reverse complement strand
TTAGCTGTCTTTGTATAGCATTGAAATACATTGCAAAGTATTAAACAAGTGTAGCTACCAGATAGCATTCAGATAGGAATGATATCAGTTGTTCTCATAGCATGTACTATACTGTAGTTGTAAAACACCACCTAACTCTAGCATGTAGCTACACTGCTAACCTCACCTTTAGAAATAAGGCTAAAGCGTTCTGATAGCAACGCTG
>NW_018147956.1:0-205 GCF_001952655.1 Monopterus albus | reverse complement strand
CTATCTCTGCTACCACAATAAAACTAGGATTTATGTCCTGTTTACGTTCAGGGGTATTGCTGTGCTTCCTATTGTTCTGCCATGCTCCAATAATCTCCCAGTAAACAGCTGTTGTTAAATCCAAGCCATCCCATCCTGATTACTGGCCATCCACTGCAAGAAAACGTTTATATAAATATTCATCATTTGTCACAATTAACAACAG
>NW_018147955.1:0-205 GCF_001952655.1 Monopterus albus | reverse complement strand
GTGTTAGTGAATTTACAAGCCTCTCATCAGTAGATTTTAGTTAATGCTGGGTCACTGTAAGGCATTATGGGATATGTAGGAAATCAAAAAGTAAATGTAAAGAAAGCAGTTTATGGTAAAATGCGCAATGAACCAAAATGCATAAACGACGGCACTTCATCAAACCACTGGAAACACAATGAACATCAGAGTGATAACTGACAGT
>NW_018147954.1:0-205 GCF_001952655.1 Monopterus albus | reverse complement strand
GTCTGTTTTGAAGGGTCCTATCCTTCCCCTTCTTTCTGCTGATGCACTGAAAACAACACGATTTCCTTCTGTGTACACAACAAAATAATAAATAACATCCTGTTTTATTTTATTAAATGCCAAATGCATTAATTAAGAATATATTATGCCTGTGTTTTTTGAGAAACAGTGAGGATCTATCACCCTGATGAACAAGTGAATCCAG
>NW_018147953.1:0-205 GCF_001952655.1 Monopterus albus | reverse complement strand
ATCGCTGTTTCGCTTCGCGCTTCATTCTTTCAAAATGTTTCTTAGCTTTTCATTGGCTCATAGTCTTTCAGTGTGTCAACGCTCATGGCGTTTCAATGCATTCTGAGCCAATGACAGCTTGACATGTTTTACAGTGACTTGTCTACAAGCTGGTACCAGTTTTAAGGATTTTCAGATGTGGTCGAGGACAAATCGCCCACGGTAT
>NW_018147952.1:0-205 GCF_001952655.1 Monopterus albus | reverse complement strand
TGCTTTACAGCATCCACACAATAATAAGCTTCAGACAAACTAATGGCAAACTAGAAATGTTGTTTCGATTACACGATAAGGACAACATGGCTTTGCTGACAGTAGAGGTCGCTGTTTTCACCAAACCACACTAGGAGGCGCGACTGCCTTTCATACCACTTTATACCGTGGTGCTATAACAATAAGACGGATTATAGACATTTCA
>NW_018147951.1:0-205 GCF_001952655.1 Monopterus albus | reverse complement strand
TTGTCCTCAGATTTACCTCTGAAAATCGTACAATCTGAGGACATATTTGATCACAACTACCCTTGGCACACCTATTGCTAATAAACCACTGACACTCATTGTTTGAGAAAATTTAAAAGGATATAAACATAAAACTGCAGCACTACATTGATGAAATCACAGCTGAAATGCTGTGCATTTTCCCCTGTACTGATGTGTGACAGTT
>NW_018147950.1:0-205 GCF_001952655.1 Monopterus albus | reverse complement strand
GAAGAAGAAGAGAATCATACAATCAGAAAACAAGTCATCACACATAAAGCAGAGGTGCTAGTTATTCTGCAGTGGTTGCATTTCACAGTGCAGTGCAGGCACACGCAGAAGATGTAAAAACACAGCCGTCACTTTTCTCCTTGTTTTGTTGCCACCATCACTGCCACACTTTCTTTCTATAAAGAATGTGAAGTTGTCATCATGC
>NW_018147949.1:0-205 GCF_001952655.1 Monopterus albus | reverse complement strand
CACACACATATCTTGATATAACAAATTATTGGTTAAAATATTAAACCACAACTATAAATTTGCTGCTTATAGTATTTATTGACCAAAAATGAGAAAAGAAAGATTCACCATCAAAAATGATTAATACAAACATTCAAAAAAGATTAATACAGTCATTGATTTTGATAAAGATCCACTACTGTAATGACAGAAAGATAAACCCACA
>NW_018147948.1:0-205 GCF_001952655.1 Monopterus albus | reverse complement strand
TGAAATCAACAGTTTTATCAAGTTTTAGAAACATGATGAACCTGAACCCATCCCTCTTATACAAGAGCAAGACACACAAACTGAAAGAGACAGAAATTGACCATAAATCAAGCAGTAACTATTGTTTATTTCATCTTTGTTTTCATCTGTCTGTGGCTATTGTCTCTCCTTATGAGATATTGTGCAGGTGAAAAACCAGGGTCTC
>NW_018147947.1:0-205 GCF_001952655.1 Monopterus albus | reverse complement strand
GTTGTAACAGTAATCAAATTTAACAATTTTCCAACAAATCCAAATTGTTTGTTTTATGAATGTCAACCGAATGTTTGAATATGGTGTAATGCTTATGATCTGTGGTTTGGAGGGAAAAAAGGCTTCTGAGCTCCATGCCGCTCCTGGCGGACCCCCAAAACCTTCTATAAAATTTGTTGCATAGCGCCAATTCACAACAACAATT
>NW_018147946.1:0-205 GCF_001952655.1 Monopterus albus | reverse complement strand
GACTATGACAATAACTCAACTTGAAACATCTGTAACTTGACATTAACATACATTTGCAATGTTGCTTATTTCTTAGTGTGAAAATTTGATATAAAACTCTATTACAAACAAACTTTCCTAGTTCAGTTTGGCTGTGCACTTTATGCTGTTAATTCTATCTATATATCTAATGCTGTAGACTTTTTAAAGAACGTTCAGTGGAATT
>NW_018147945.1:0-205 GCF_001952655.1 Monopterus albus | reverse complement strand
ACCTCTGTGAAGTGGCGCCATGTGTGCACTTCTGTGTACTGTTGCAGGTGCAAAATAAATAACTGGGTGTATAATATGTACTTTATGTGTCTGTGAGAGACTGTCCACTGTATGAGTTCAACAGGACTGATGTGTATCCTGGAATAACACTGCACATTGCAGACGGTCCCTGACCATGCATTTGATAAAGTAGTTTAAGTAAAGA
>NW_018147944.1:0-205 GCF_001952655.1 Monopterus albus | reverse complement strand
TTAAACTCACTCTTCTTGGAATACAAATTACAATTTGGAACAAAAACAAGACCATGAGCCTTCTAAACGATGTGAGCTTCATTTATGGACTATTTGTAAAACAACTTCTAGGGCGCTTTCCTGACAAAAGAACACTCTGATTTAAATGACTAAACATGGACTGTTGTAGTATAAGATGAGATGTGATGATCAGCTGATTGTTCTC
>NW_018147943.1:0-205 GCF_001952655.1 Monopterus albus | reverse complement strand
AAAGAGTGCACTTTTAGAAGTTTTATTCTTACTAATTTTTATATTTTTTTTAATCTACAGTGATGGGTGACTCCTTCAACTATAAGCGCTGTGTATCTCCAAGCACGTGTCAAAAAGATTCTCCTATTAACATAGTAAACCTGTTGCCAGGCACTACAAACATCTCCAAGCGCGTGTCAAACAGATTCTCCTATTAACATACTAA
>NW_018147942.1:0-205 GCF_001952655.1 Monopterus albus | reverse complement strand
GCCAGCCTCATGTTGGTTTTTGCCGAGCGTTATTCAATAAATTATTTGGAAATCAACAGTGTGATGTGCACAAGCACTTACATAACAGTAGGGTGGGTAAATAAAACAGGCAGCTGTATCAGAGCCCAGCTCCAGCTGTGGTAATGTAATGATGTGCAAATTTGTTTGTTAAAAATACATGGATCACTAAACTATACATTAAAAT
>NW_018147941.1:0-205 GCF_001952655.1 Monopterus albus | reverse complement strand
TTTAGGTAAAATTGGTTTATTTTCTGTGGAAATGTATAGCCCTTCTGTGTCTACTAAAGCACCTTACTTCAGCCAGTAAGCATTGTGTTGCATGCTGCGGAGAATGTCTTTGTCTAAGGCATCTGGTGTATTTTTCCTGTAAAAGTGTGTGTGGCTCATCTTTATGTGATACCCATGGTATTTGTGCTGCTTTTTTCACTTCCTC
>NW_018147940.1:0-205 GCF_001952655.1 Monopterus albus | reverse complement strand
GAAAAAATTCCTTTGGTTTTCCTTTGCAGCATAACTAAATCATATTTTGCAACTAAACTTCCAAAATAAAATTATATAAAATAAAATAAAATAACACAATAAGACAATTTGGAGCAATGTAAATTAGATATATATGTTATAAGTGTGGACTCTTTTGGATAGGATAGGTGATATTCTGCAACATTAATTTGGACACGTGTCACTT
>NW_018147939.1:0-205 GCF_001952655.1 Monopterus albus | reverse complement strand
TTTTTTTTGAAGCTGCTGCACTTTTAATGCAACTAGTCGGTTCATGCTTTTTTAAAATCAACTGACACTTCCCCTGGAAACTGGTCTCAGAACTAAGATCATATGTCATGTATGATTCAACAGGGAGCATTGCCTTGGCCAACTTTCCACTGAGCACCTGATCGTCTAAAAATGTGAAGGTCAGATACCAAAACTGTCACATGAC
>NW_018147938.1:0-205 GCF_001952655.1 Monopterus albus | reverse complement strand
ACAGTGGATGTATAAGTTGCTTGATGCTTATAAAAAGGGTCAGTGTAAGCCATCATTACATTGCCCTTGAATGACTGAAGGACATCCTATTTGTCTATCCTGGAGGTTTCAGCTTCCGGCTTCATCACCAGGAACTATGCAGCATTCTCTGATCATTACTACGACTCCATCAGGAGGCCTCTGATGTTCTTTGCCAACCATGACC
>NW_018147937.1:0-205 GCF_001952655.1 Monopterus albus | reverse complement strand
ACAGCTGGGGTGCATCCCGCTGACTGAGCCCTTCTTATTTATACTACTGGCAGACGCTTCGCCATCGCCGGAGCATTGCTACATGTACGTGTACTTAGTGTGTGCCCAAAGTACCCAAAATACATGATTTCGATTTCGATTTCGATTTCAATTTCAATTTCAATTTCGATTTTGATTTCGATTTCGATTTCTACGCTGACAGTTT
>NW_018147936.1:0-205 GCF_001952655.1 Monopterus albus | reverse complement strand
AGTACTTGTCAGTGTGTTCAATGCTGCAGATTTAGTTTTCTCATAAACTCTCATTTGTATAGCAAATAGGCAGAGAGCCCCATAACGGGGAGTTATGCACTCTATATTCACAACATATTTGACCACTGTATACAGTACAGTACCTTTTTGTCTAGGTATTGAAGAATAATGTTCTTGAGCTCATCTGGAGGTGCAAAGCGATACC
>NW_018147935.1:0-205 GCF_001952655.1 Monopterus albus | reverse complement strand
GTATCATACCTGTACATGTGTTTTTATTCCTGAGGAAGCAAAAGCACAATTGTCAAATTTTCACTTTATGACCAAATACCTGCAACACTAATGACATTCACATCAGCCACAGTTGTATTTTTATTTAGTGTAATGAGTAAATGTATGTTAACAGTATACTAAAATGGTGAACATGGTAAAAACAACCTGCCTAAAATCAAAATGG
>NW_018147934.1:0-205 GCF_001952655.1 Monopterus albus | reverse complement strand
AAAAAACACGCTCAGCAAACTCGACTAATTCTGCAGAAGTGATTCAATGTATGTACTTGTGTTATTGTTGTACTTAAATGGTCCAGTTTAGCAAATAAATAAGACCTGTTTCCCTTCGATAAGTAAGCAACAATTAACAGCTAGTACATTTTTGAAGGATGCAAACTATCATCTGCTTTATCGTTAGTGACAAAATCCCAGAAAA
>NW_018147933.1:0-205 GCF_001952655.1 Monopterus albus | reverse complement strand
GACTCATTGACTGATTATGATAAAGACGGTGGTGACTTATTGGCTGAGTATGATGAAGACGATGATGACTCATTGACTGATCATGATGAAGACGATGATGACTCATTGGCTGAGTATGATGAAGACGGTGGTGACTCATGGACTGATTATGATGAAGACGGTGACTTATTGACTGAGAATGATGAAGACAATGATCTGTCCACTC
>NW_018147932.1:0-205 GCF_001952655.1 Monopterus albus | reverse complement strand
TGAGGTGTGAAGACGTGGACATTTAACAGATCATCAGTAACTGCTCTGCAAACACTCGTTTTGTTAAGTTCCTGGAAAAACCCCTTTAGGACCATCTCAGTTATGCTCAAATCTATTTAACCCTACATTTGCATATTAGTTCCACTTAGTGGAACTTATTTAATGTCTTAACCTTATTAAGTTGCACTAACAAATAAATACCTCT
>NW_018147931.1:0-205 GCF_001952655.1 Monopterus albus | reverse complement strand
TTCCCCATTGTGGGATCAATAAAGTAATACCTACCTATCAATACTTAGTGAGTATGCAACAGTGCTCATACAGAAACGGTCTTTTAATGACAAATACCAAGAATGTCATGGTTTGGAGGACCGGAAGGAGGAAACCAGTGTGTGAAGCCTGTCAGTTGAAGTTCCTGGTTTGGGTAGGGGACAATAACTTCTAGTTCAAGTTCAA
>NW_018147930.1:0-205 GCF_001952655.1 Monopterus albus | reverse complement strand
AAAATAAAGCTAAATAATTCAAAAGTAGTAGTGGTGGTAGCCTAATGTCTCACGAGTTGAACAGAGTTGAAATGGCGTTTCTAGCACAAGCTATGCTGGAGATATTAAGATTCCAACTTTGTCCAATTCTTTCCAATCGGGAAATTTTTGTGCAAAAAGTTGAATTTATTAAAAACTGTAAATGTTACAGACAAGAAAAATACAA
>NW_018147929.1:0-205 GCF_001952655.1 Monopterus albus | reverse complement strand
TTTATTTACTTGAGCAGCTGACCTAAATTAAAGTTATGCTGAATATATCAATGGCATGGTGTTGAGAAAGAAATAGCTGTTTTGCAAACTAGTACTCTGTTTCCGGACTTGTCAGTGATTCCACATCTGGATAATTGAGCTAAAGGTAGTGTGAAGTTGTCGTTTCTTGATTATGAGCCCATATCTTTATTTAACAGAGTTTTTT
>NW_018147928.1:0-205 GCF_001952655.1 Monopterus albus | reverse complement strand
TCATCATCATCATCATCATCATCCTTTTGTTCAAATACAGAACTTTAAAGAAAACTACTGAGCAAAGAAACAGACTTGCACAAAGCAGCATAAGTTAGTTACACGTGTTAGAACTGACAGTATACTTACTGTTAATCACCGGCGGATGGAACTTCAGACTATTTAATGTCACATTACTATTATTAAAGGCCTGAGAGATGTTTTT
>NW_018147927.1:0-205 GCF_001952655.1 Monopterus albus | reverse complement strand
TGATGTTTTTGTCAAGATCTGAGTTGAATGACTCCATAGTAAAACTGTTCACAGCACAGTGATTTACTGTATAGCAAGAAGTGTCCTCTCCTACGCATGAGCACTTTCTCTTTCTTTTTATAACAGCACTCTGCCAAGCTTTAACTTTGTTGAGGTGGCTACCAAAAGAAACTGTCGTCCTGCCAAATAAGGTCATTGGTTGCCC
>NW_018147926.1:0-205 GCF_001952655.1 Monopterus albus | reverse complement strand
GAAGAACCTTTACTCAAACTTTGGGGTACTTCTACTGTATTTAAGTATTTCTATTTCATACTTTTACATTTCAGAAGACATAAAAATACATTCATGCAGCACTCTGGATAGAAGTCACAACCCCAAGCACCTCTAAAAAGAATTTGTCCAAATAAGATCACTTACCATATTTTTATGCTCGGCTGGTAAGTGGTCGGTCGGTTGC
>NW_018147925.1:0-205 GCF_001952655.1 Monopterus albus | reverse complement strand
ACCACTGGTTGAAAACCCCTGCTGTGAATTACTATGTTGGGCACATTTCTTGGAGACAGTTTTTGCTTTTTTCACTTTAAATAATCAGGACTCTGGTCAAATGTATTACAGCTGACATGGAGCTACAGTTATTAATTCAAACACTACTTTGGTATGTGACCTCGTGGCACAATGGTAGTGCATCTGACTCCAGATCAGAAGGTTG
>NW_018147924.1:0-205 GCF_001952655.1 Monopterus albus | reverse complement strand
CATTTGATAAAGTTGTTGCTTTCTTCAGAAGGGATTTCAACTTTGTTTTCTCAGGGCAAAGTCTGCTCGTGTAATCACGTTTGAGCAGTTCAGCCAGGCCCTGACTGAGTTGGCTTCCAAGCGTTTTAAAGGCAAAAGCAAAGAGGAGGCACTACAGCAGCTTTATGGGCTCATTGCTGGGAAGGAGCCGACTAATGTTGGCATC
>NW_018147923.1:0-205 GCF_001952655.1 Monopterus albus | reverse complement strand
CTTGATGCAGATTAAGCGATATATTTACAGACTGGTGGGAAATTCAAGGGAAAGCAAAATACATGAATGGTAAACAGAAGTTCTCCAACACAGTCTTCATGCCACCAAAGTAGGGAAGGTTTCCTGAAAAGACGTTCAGTAATCCAGCAGAGTGTAATTACTGGCAGTGTGGTTCAAGGATGGTAAAGATTATTTTTATGCTCTT
>NW_018147922.1:0-205 GCF_001952655.1 Monopterus albus | reverse complement strand
AAAAAGAGCAAAGGACAGTGCATGTTAAAACATTATGGTATATTTTACAAACACATGTCAGCAAACAAGCAAAATAAACAGTACAGCAGTAAAGTATTCAGTACAGCACCAACCTGTAGTGCTAATACCACTACTGTAGTTTGAACTCTGTCATAGACCTGAGCTTTGTGGCCACATAATGATTATTATGTTTTATATCACTTCA
>NW_018147921.1:0-205 GCF_001952655.1 Monopterus albus | reverse complement strand
TGGTTTCTGATGCAATATAAAAGGAAGGAGATGTCTGGCTAGTCACCTGTTGAACTATTTGAAATGTGTGGTGAGTTACTTCACATGTTTGGTAGCTGGAACAGCAGCTGAAATGTTTGCTAGTGTTAGTGGTAACAGTAGATGAAGAATTATGATGGCAAGGCCTGACAACCCCCCTCTTGGGGCCAAATAATGGGTAAACATC
>NW_018147920.1:0-205 GCF_001952655.1 Monopterus albus | reverse complement strand
CTTTCATTCTTTCTCTCTCTCTAAATTGTCTCCCACCTCTGCTCCTCACTCACTCACGTCTCTGTTTGTTTCTCTCGTTCACTCACACTTCTCTCTTACCTCCTTCGCTCCTCTTATTCTTTCATTCCCTCCCTCTGTCTGACACCTTTTTCTCTGTTCCCCTTCTCACACTGCTCCACTGACGCCGTCCTCCTGTGTTTGCTTT
>NW_018147919.1:0-205 GCF_001952655.1 Monopterus albus | reverse complement strand
ACTTAAACTCAAAGACAAACATTAGGGCAACTAAAACTCATCAATATGAACGATTCTCATGTGTGAAATTATTCTGTGGTTCACTACTCTTCGTGGCAAGTGACTGGAAAAATCTGACCTGTGTTCAGAGGAGGAGCCTTCATCATACAAACCAAACTATGATGTGAGATTAAAGAGGTGATCACAAATACTGTACTTAAAAAAA
>NW_018147918.1:0-205 GCF_001952655.1 Monopterus albus | reverse complement strand
CTAGTGAGATGTCAGACTTAGTCCACAGCTACAGTGGATTGTCTGCTTTGCAACATGACTGTGAGCCACTCCCGATGGTTATGGGTAATGATAACTTCCTGTTGCTGGACTGCTGCTGCCCTTCACAGCTCCTTCCTGTGTTCTGTAATTGGGTGTGTTTATCTGTGGCTCCACAGGGTCTAGCCTCCTACTGGGAGGAGCAGCT
>NW_018147917.1:0-205 GCF_001952655.1 Monopterus albus | reverse complement strand
AGCATAAACACTGGAAACAAGGGAAAATGGTGAGCTTTCAGAGCTTGTCACTTGGAGGGTTGACTGGAAACCAGTGAAGACCCCAGAAAGTTACTGGCCACAGCCAACTACTATTCTTCTCCATAACGCCCATAAAACCACAGACTGATGTTTTTAAACTTTGGGTTAGATGAATTTTTACAACTGAGGTATGGCTTTAGAGGTG
>NW_018147916.1:0-205 GCF_001952655.1 Monopterus albus | reverse complement strand
TCAAAACAGAGCCCCCTACAAAAGCTCAGCCCAGTCCTGAAAAATGAACTGCTGTATGTGGGCGGCAGACTCAAACACTCTGAAATTGAGGACATTGAAAAGTACCCGATAGTTCTGCCCAAGGACAATCACATCTCCCTCCTGCTCACCCGCCATCATCACGAGGAAGTGAAGCACCAAGGCCGCCATCTGACGGAAGGTGCCA
>NW_018147915.1:0-205 GCF_001952655.1 Monopterus albus | reverse complement strand
TTTTTTTTCCTGAAGTGAAGACATGACTATAGAAGACGAGTCATGATAATTTGATAAGCCTAATGAAATGGATGAATTAGACATTTTAAGTGGTGATTACTTATAGTTTTGGAATAAAGTTTAGTAGGATCACAAATGTGCAGATTATCAACAAATGGCATTACATGGAACAACAAACAGACAAAATGTGTAAGATAATTTTTCT
>NW_018147914.1:0-205 GCF_001952655.1 Monopterus albus | reverse complement strand
TATGAACCTGAAATGTGTATTTATGTACTCGAACTCATTAATGACCACACTAGCTTAATAAAAGCACCTTTTATGAATAAAGTATAACAATTAAAATATTTTATTGTTAATCATATAATATGCAATGACTCCTAACAGCCGCCAGAGGGCACTAAGGCTACTCATTGACCCTATTTAATGTGTTGACAAGCATCGAGAAAGAGAC
>NW_018147913.1:0-205 GCF_001952655.1 Monopterus albus | reverse complement strand
AGATCGAGATAAGTGCATATAAACAAATCTTCACAGAACAGTGTTCTGCTGTGGTGGCCACAGTAGTGGAATCTATAGTTTATTCATCAGTGTAGTTATTCATGAGTATTAAAATGTAACAACCATTTTGAGACATTGGTAATGTCAAAGCCTGCCCATGGCATGCACTGCAGTGTGCATTTCACTCATGTACTGATCAACTTTT
>NW_018147912.1:0-205 GCF_001952655.1 Monopterus albus | reverse complement strand
GCCTTTCAGGTTATGTTGATATACAGTAGGACTCGTCTTACTGTGGATATAGATACTTGGGTACCCATTTTCTCCAGTGTCTTCAAAAGGTCCTTTACTGTTGTCCTGGGATTGATTTGTACTGTTAGGACCAAAGTATGTTCTCCTTTCAGAGGAGCATGATGGCTGCCTTGTCCCTCGGTGTTTATACTTGTGTAGTATTGTT
>NW_018147911.1:0-205 GCF_001952655.1 Monopterus albus | reverse complement strand
TACAGTAAATATGAATCATGACAAGCAGAAAACATTTAGATTATCCTGCTTCTGTTGTGAAGTTCTGACCAGTCCTAAAACTCATATTATTCATTTTATGATTTGCATTGGTTGTTCTTTACTGCTATATACTCGAATGACATGCACTGATGTTCTGACTGCAGCGGTTGACTTAGAAAGCCACATGGCCGTGAGATTTACATCT
>NW_018147910.1:0-205 GCF_001952655.1 Monopterus albus | reverse complement strand
TCTGGAGTTAAGCTGAGGAAACTCCTTTTCCGTGTTCATGTTGCCGACCAGCGGTGGATTTCCTCCTCTCCTTTGCACACCTATTCCTCCTGAGCTGTCTTACGCACATTGTCCCGAGCTCTCCTCAACACTCCAAACTTGGTGAGACCTGCTAAGGCTCTGATTCTCCTCCATCTGCACTTCCTGAACTCTACACCTCTCATCT
>NW_018147909.1:0-205 GCF_001952655.1 Monopterus albus | reverse complement strand
ACAAAGTTAACTGTTTTAGGTAAGAAACATCTTGTGTATACAGCCTATGATATGATCTGTGGAAATAAACCAGAACAAACCTAAAACTTTTCAATCGTACATCAAACTGTACTCACACTCTTCATAGTTTAAGTTCAGCTCAGAGGTTTTTGCTCTTATGCTTAAGCTCTGTGCCAATTACGAAGCTTATTTCGGCCAGGGAACC
>NW_018147908.1:0-205 GCF_001952655.1 Monopterus albus | reverse complement strand
TTTCAAACAGCCTGCCTTTATTTTCCAACTGCAGCTTTTAAACAATCGCTGACTGATAAGACACATGGTGACAGTTACACACAGTAACTGACACCATGTTAAAGAGGAAGCATGTTTACCATTAGAGCTGGGGTCAGTCATCACCACAGCTAAATCAGGTTTTATTCTGTTATGAAAATACACCAGCCAAACTGAATGTTTTGAC
>NW_018147907.1:0-205 GCF_001952655.1 Monopterus albus | reverse complement strand
AAAAAAAATTCAAAACTTCAGAGCTCCTCAGTTTTCATTAAAAAAGTATTTGTCATCTTGTTCCCTTAAGACAACACGGCCAAATGGCTTCAGATCCTTCAACTGTGAAAACAAGGAAGAAAAAGTAGAATGAGAATGAATAGCAGAGAAAGATGACAAGGGCATAAAGTACAAGAAAAGATGAAAATAGAAGAACATGTTGGAG
>NW_018147906.1:0-205 GCF_001952655.1 Monopterus albus | reverse complement strand
AAATCAAGGGGTTTCAGAAAAGTGTGGTGTTAACCATTCAGGAATTACAGCCCTCCCCACCTTTAGTACTCAGATGAAAATCCTTTGCAGTCACTGACTGGCTTAAGTCTGAAACCCATGGACATGACCAAATGCTGGCCTACCTCCCTTGAAATTCTTTGCCAGGCCTTTACTGCAGCTGCTTGTTTGTGGGTCTTTCTGCCTT
>NW_018147905.1:0-205 GCF_001952655.1 Monopterus albus | reverse complement strand
GGGGTGAGGAGAGAGGCAGTGCCAGAGTCAGCCACACTACCAGGCAGAGACATGAATGAGCTGTGCGTGTTCTCGGTGCTTCCCCATACGGTCATAACCTGGGATACATGTAAAAAATTAGTCTCTCAAATGTAAATTGCTTGCAGGTTATGTGTTTCATCCTTCCATACAGGCTCATCCTTTCATATTGGCATATTTAAATTTA
>NW_018147904.1:0-206 GCF_001952655.1 Monopterus albus | reverse complement strand
ATGCTTATGCAATGTTTCTATGCAGTGTATTAATAAACAAAACAAAAACATTATTTGTGCAAGAATAGAGCTTTTTATAAAGTGCACAATAGGTCCTTACACTAATCATCCATCTATCCATATATCTTTGCCTGCTTTATCCGAGAACGGGTCGCGTGGGCAGCAGCCCGAGCAGAGGCTCATCAATGTTCCTGAACACACCTTTA
>NW_018147903.1:0-206 GCF_001952655.1 Monopterus albus | reverse complement strand
AAAAAATATATAAGAAAAGACAAATGATAAGAGCTATTGTACAAAGATAAATGGATAGTTAACTTTAAGCCTCAAATTATGCCTTTCTTCACAATGTTCAGCCTATTATCTCTTAAGTTCCTAACCAGACTTGGCTTACCAGGTGAGGGCATAGCAAGGACATAGTTGGCCAGCTCCTCGGGTGCCCCCTTTCCTCCATCATTAGC
>NW_018147902.1:0-206 GCF_001952655.1 Monopterus albus | reverse complement strand
GAGCCCTGCGAACATAGGCGTGTAAGTCTTGATAGAGTGGGCTCAGCTCCTTCCACAAAGCCTCCAGGTCTTCCTCAAAAGTAGGGGTTTCATACAAGGAGCGCCAGAAAGCCCCATTGTCAGAGTGACCTATAGACAGTACCAGGGATAAACACAATCAACAGTGAGGTGTAAGTTCTAATGAAGGCAGTGCAGACTGAGTTTAA
>NW_018147901.1:0-206 GCF_001952655.1 Monopterus albus | reverse complement strand
GAGGGGCACTTGAACCCATCTTGTGGCTGTGAGATTACACTGAAAAAGGTTGGGAAACACTGACAGGTCTGGCCTCTCGGATTATTTAGCAAATCTGATAAGATTTGATTTGTGGTCCTCCTTGGAAAAGGAGAGGGTGAGATCATAGATCTTTAAGTTCAAGGAGAGTTGAAAGACAAGTTACTTGCAGCTATCAAACAAAACTC
>NW_018147900.1:0-206 GCF_001952655.1 Monopterus albus | reverse complement strand
CTCCGGAGACGAATCAGAAACTATGTAATGGGGTGTAGTGTGAAGAGCGTGCAGCGCGTATGTAGTGCGATAGAGTCAAGCCAAAACGTACAGAGTCTGTCAACATAGCATTCAGTCCAAAACATGTGTACGAGTTACTTGGTTATGTTTGTTATGTTCGTTAGATTATGTTCGATAACGTTCCGGCAACGGCGGAGCGTCTGCCA
>NW_018147899.1:0-206 GCF_001952655.1 Monopterus albus | reverse complement strand
TCTCGATAAATTAAAGCACGATGAGAGCAGACAGACGGAGCAGTGAAGTGAGTAGTGGGAGTTTAAATGTCCTCAAAACAAGAACGGAGAAGCCTTGAAACCCGAGTTGAGCTCAGAGTTCAGAAACAGACGGCTGGAATTTCAGAGACTACACAAAGAAAAGTGCTGACTTCATGAAATGAATGAGTCCAAATGTGAAAATGACA
>NW_018147898.1:0-206 GCF_001952655.1 Monopterus albus | reverse complement strand
AAGCCATACTACTGTGACCAGTGTGGGGAGACTTTCACAGACTT
Source organism: Monopterus albus (assembly GCF_001952655.1). NCBI lineage: Eukaryota > Metazoa > Chordata > Actinopteri > Synbranchiformes > Synbranchidae > Monopterus > Monopterus albus. Next base: position 162 of record NW_018147898.1, on the reverse strand, counting down.
GGGGAAACTAAAACACCATCAGTGTGTTCACTCTGGAGAGAAACTACAGCTATGACCACCGTGGGAAAGCTTTCATCACATGAAAGGAACTAAATGTTCATCAGCACATTCACACTGGGGAGAACATGTAAATCTGGGGTCACTGTCAAAGTTAGTTTAAAT
>NW_018147897.1:0-206 GCF_001952655.1 Monopterus albus | reverse complement strand
CTGCTTCTTGCCCTCCTTGGGCTTTTTCTTTATTCAATTTTTAAGAGAAACAACAAAGGCAAATAGATTATTTTAAATGTTTGGTGTCAAGAACAGCAGTTGAAGCGTTTGCTAGTGACTGTGTGCCGCCCCAACCCTCTGAATAGACAGAGGGCTGACCCCAACCCTAAGCTGACTAGACAGCTTAGGTTGATTGGTGACTCTAA
>NW_018147896.1:0-206 GCF_001952655.1 Monopterus albus | reverse complement strand
CCCTCTGTGTGTGAACCCGAAGGCCATACAACATAAGAAAAAGCTGTCTGGGGAATAAAACTTCCAGGAAGCTGATGAATATCTTAACCTGGGTTCATTTTAAACATCAGTTATTCTGGGTAATGAAATGTGGTCTGTCAACTTCTAAGTTAAAAACATATGAACATTTCACATATGTGAAAAGTACATAACACCAGTGCAATACA
>NW_018147895.1:0-206 GCF_001952655.1 Monopterus albus | reverse complement strand
CTACAAACTTTGTACACCTGGGTTTGGCCAGTTTATTCCATTCTTCCTGCTAGATACTCTTAACCTCCTCCTGACTGGATGCAAAGTGGATCTGAACTGCCGTCTTCAAGTTTCTCCACAGAGGTTCTGTAGGGGTTAATTCTGGGCTCTGGCTGGGCCAGTCAGAGATGGTCAGGGACTTGTCTTGGCTGTATGCTTCAGGTCAC
>NW_018147894.1:0-206 GCF_001952655.1 Monopterus albus | reverse complement strand
TCTTCCTCTTCCCTCACTTCTAGGGGTGTGACTACATCTCATGATATGAGATCTCGCAGCATAACAGAACCATGCCAGCATGATGGAGTGTAACCACAGATTCACATTATTCTGGCAAAAACCGAACTCTGTGCTATGTTGTAATGCATGGGGCTCCATTAGTAGGATTAGTTAGGATGAGGGGTTGCAGCAGGGAGTGTTGTAGT
>NW_018147893.1:0-206 GCF_001952655.1 Monopterus albus | reverse complement strand
CAGAATTGGAGAGAGCTGCATTGCTAGCCAAGGCTTCAGCTTTGAGAAGGAAACAGATTTTGGAGGAACAGGAAGCTAAAATAAAACGAGAGAAGGAGGACTTGGAGATGCAAACAGCCTTAGCAGCATCTGATGCTAAAATCAAGGTTTTGTCTGAGTTCGAAGGGTCGTTCATCACATCAAGAGCATCAAGTTATGATGGAAAG
>NW_018147892.1:0-206 GCF_001952655.1 Monopterus albus | reverse complement strand
AGGCGTCCTCGCAACGGCGCCATCTAATTTTAATTTTAATTTTGTTGATTTCTTTGAATTTGTTTGGAGAGCAAATTTGTCAAATTGTACAAAACGTATACAAAAAACTACATGAAAACAAAATTTTTATGTCACAAATGTTATTTATTATTTTCTCTGGTCACATTATCCAGTCTGACTTTTCTAACTTGTCTTTCATTTGCTGC
>NW_018147891.1:0-206 GCF_001952655.1 Monopterus albus | reverse complement strand
TGCTCTGAGAAGTAAAAAAAATGGGCTCGTTTTTTTAGATTGGTGTTCAAGCTGTTCATACTTTCTAAAAAGGTCCAAGTTGAAAACAATTTTATAAACCAGTGTTCAAGTTGCTCAAACAAATTAAGAATCTTTCATTTAAAAAATACCGCTTCCCTCTTTACTTTAACAGTGAACTGATCTGAAATCATCAGTGGTCTGAGGGC
>NW_018147890.1:0-206 GCF_001952655.1 Monopterus albus | reverse complement strand
ACAACTTACAACGTGGGACACAGTGACACCTAGTGGTGGTTTGACTGTAACGAAGGTGACAGGCTCAGTTTGAACTGTAGCAACTCGGCAGCACATCTGTGTCTTGTTCAGAGATTTCAACTAGTCAGGAACATTAAGGTGCTGTTCAGCTCATGAAGGAGCAGCAGCCTCATTAGGAATAATGTCAGACATTTGCTAAACAGACA
>NW_018147889.1:0-206 GCF_001952655.1 Monopterus albus | reverse complement strand
TGGATCGCTGATGATGGAGGTGAGCACAGAGAGGGGTTTGATCAAAACAAGCACAATACATCGGTTTTCCACCCATCATCTAAAGCACTTATCCTGTAGGGTTGTGGAGGTACACCGCTTATGTCAGCTTATTATGATGTGTGCATCAAATGCATGATGAAGAATGGGGATGATAATCTATATAGCAACCTCAGTAAAAAAAAAAA
>NW_018147888.1:0-206 GCF_001952655.1 Monopterus albus | reverse complement strand
AGTGTTGTCTAAAGGAAATACTGGTGCATCTGACTGGATGGATGGTTTTGATATGCATGCCAAAAGCGTCATGATACAGAAATTCTCAGAAAAACCACCACAAGAAGAAGTGAACCACACACCTTACATCTGTTTTCAAGTCTAAAGCATTTTCACATCGACTCTGAAGGTGAGTCTCCCTTGAAAGATGACAGAGTTAGTTTCTT
>NW_018147887.1:0-206 GCF_001952655.1 Monopterus albus | reverse complement strand
TGTTGGGGTCACGTGACCCAACATATTAGTGCACTGCAACGCCTCCCCGTGGTGAAATTTAGTAATTTACATCCTTCAGCCACATCACTGTGCAGCCCCATTCTTTACATGTTTCTAATCAACTCCTGGCTCTGGCTACGCGTTTATGCAGCGTATTTATGACACTGCGACATGTGGTTGTGGTTAAACCACTAAGTTCATTACTG
>NW_018147886.1:0-206 GCF_001952655.1 Monopterus albus | reverse complement strand
AGGACTGACCTTCTGCCTATAGCTGCCAAAGCCATTTTGACTTTGGAGGAAGTAGTTAACTGTTGAGGCTAAGGGTGCCTCAATTGTCACAAAGATTAGAGCAGATTTTTTAAAATTGTATTACTATAATTATCAGTGTTTAAAATTGATTTTCTGTTACCTGTATTAATGAAGCACGTGCTGAAGGTACATCTGCAATGTTTTAT
>NW_018147885.1:0-206 GCF_001952655.1 Monopterus albus | reverse complement strand
TCTGACCCCTCGTCAGTCACAGCTGAACACCCTTGTTCTTTGCCAGTGTTAATTGTAATCACTGCATCCATTTTTCCCCTTTCTTCCTCCGGTGAGGAATAATCCACCCCTTGAAGTTGATGTGATGTTGTAGCTTTCTGTGTAGCTCGAGACAGCTTCGATTTTGTCAGGTTTGCTCGGCCGCTTTGGCCTCCCTCACCTTTCCT
>NW_018147884.1:0-206 GCF_001952655.1 Monopterus albus | reverse complement strand
AGTACAACAGGGGGATCCACACTTGTGATGGGTGAAGTTGTCCCACACAGTGAACTTTCTCTGAGTGTTCTGAAAAACTAAGACGAGATTATAATATTATTGAAGGCCTCCTAAATGTTGAAGTGAGAAACAGTGAAGAAATGTTTTCTTCTTGCGTGTTCTGATGCTGATGTTAATGACATCTGAGGGATTACAGTCGCTCCAAA
>NW_018147883.1:0-206 GCF_001952655.1 Monopterus albus | reverse complement strand
CACCTCCAACAAACATTTGCTGAGCACACTGACAGCCAAACAGAGGAAACAACAACTAGCAGCATACACTATCTTACCACAGTGCTCTTCATCACTGTTGTCTCCACAGTCATCTTCATGGTCACATTTGAAGGCTAAAGGGATACAGGAACCTGAGGCCACGCAGCGAAATTGGTTTGATGGGTCACAAGTCGTCGTTGCTAAAA
>NW_018147882.1:0-206 GCF_001952655.1 Monopterus albus | reverse complement strand
GCTTACATGTAGTATCACCATTATCTATAATCTTGGTTACTTCAGAGACGCTGGATAACAGCAACAATTTAAAGACAACCATATTAAAAAATAACAGAATTTCATACAAAAAGAAAACAAACACCGTTTCGAAAGAAAACCCACCCAGGTTGTGTTTATAGTTTCATGGCTTTAAATTTTGAATCCATTCATCCATTATCTATACC
>NW_018147881.1:0-206 GCF_001952655.1 Monopterus albus | reverse complement strand
AAAAAAACAATCTAGAATCACATTTCACCAGGATTTCAAATCTTTTATCTGCTGCTCCCTTTCTCTCTCCCTTCCTCCTTATTCTCCTCCTGTGCCACTCACCCAGTGATCATCTTGGTTGTGTGTCTGCTTGTGGTTGTTGTGCTGAGTGTTGTCGTCCTGCTGTTCCTCCACAAATGGAAGACAAACAGGAACTCAGAGAACAA
>NW_018147880.1:0-206 GCF_001952655.1 Monopterus albus | reverse complement strand
AAAAAAAGGAAGCAAAAGTCCAAACTGTGACAGGGGCTGCAGCTGGGGACCAGGCTGGGATGGAAGCTGCAGCGATGGAGCTGGCTGGGACGGAGGCTGCAGCTGTCAGGCAGGCTGGGGCAGAGACTCTGGGGTAGGCTGGCGTCAACCCCTTCATCTGTGGCGCTTCTTCCCGAGCACTCCAGGGCAGAGAGCTAACCAGGATC
>NW_018147879.1:0-206 GCF_001952655.1 Monopterus albus | reverse complement strand
GCCACTCACTGCAGGGGCGGTTGGTGCCTCCAGGACCTGCAGGTCAAAGTCTGTACCTCCCTCCATCTTTATTACCGCTGCAGAGACGGAGACAGTTTGAGGAGCTCATTACCCAGAATGCCCTGCTAAGTGACACCAGTAAACGGTTTCTGAAGTGTTCACCAAGTTAAAACATTTCAGCCTTCTTCACCAGGGAGACGATGTCA
>NW_018147878.1:0-206 GCF_001952655.1 Monopterus albus | reverse complement strand
ATGCAAGATTTCGTGGGAGATTTTGCAGTGCAATGCACGTTGCCTTATTTTTAGTTGGGGTTTTTTTTCCATTTCAGTATGTCAAGTTAAAAGTCTGAAAATCTTGTTTATGTTGACCGTCAGTGGTCACCTGGCAGTCAGCATAAAACTGAGACCTGAACATGGCCCAGGCCTGTTTCTTTGCATGAAACTGGCCAGCACTGCCA
>NW_018147877.1:0-206 GCF_001952655.1 Monopterus albus | reverse complement strand
TTTTTTCTTTTCTTGTATCTGTCTTTGTCTTCTTATTATTCAGCACAACACCACCTCAGCATATGCAATCCATTACTAGGTAGAAGAGGGGGAAAGTACAGGAAGCTGAAGGTTAAACGTGTTGCTCTACTTTCTTCTGTTTCCTGTATGAACTCATTTCTTCTGTTTGTAGCTTCACAAATGGTAATATCATTCCCATATTGTTT
>NW_018147876.1:0-206 GCF_001952655.1 Monopterus albus | reverse complement strand
ACAGCTGCTTCGACAACAACTGCAGCTTCAACCACAACTGCTTCAACAACAACTGTATCTGCTACCACAAGACCTGCTCTGACAACAACTGCAGCTACAACCACAACACCTGCTCCAACAGTCACAGCATCTTCTCCAACTATAACTGCAATGACAACGACAACACCAGCACCTCAAAAAGCATTAGCTGCTGCAGCCCCAACATA
>NW_018147875.1:0-206 GCF_001952655.1 Monopterus albus | reverse complement strand
GGGGGGGCCAAGTAGTGGCTGAGTGAATCAATGCACTGTGCCACAGATGAAATAGTGAGGGGACATTGTTCTGTAGTTAATCACAGATTGTGTAGTTCTCTCAGACATAAAACAAAGTATTCAAATAAAAATTGGTGACCAAATGTACTCAGGCTGTTAAGATACCTGGGTGGCCCAAACAAGTAAAGTCAATGTGTGGGAAACAC
>NW_018147874.1:0-206 GCF_001952655.1 Monopterus albus | reverse complement strand
ATTATCCACAGATGCTCTCCAACAGAATATTTTTTAAAGAAGTTTAGAAATTTTGAAGACCTTAATTGTTCTTAATGTAGTGGTCATATGGAAACTTTGAGCCATTTATTTTGCTACTGTGACTACACCCATACATTCTGGAAAGATGCCTGCAGACTCATTTGTAATAATTTCATATTTGATTTTAACCTCAAACTTGACAATTT
>NW_018147873.1:0-206 GCF_001952655.1 Monopterus albus | reverse complement strand
TAGTGTGAGGACCAAATGGTTCTGAGTGACAGCGACATGGAGGACATATCTTGTGCTATTCTGCTGCTCTGCATGGACATATGGGTGCTTTGGCGAGGCATAAGGTAGAAATTGCAAATCCTCCTTGCAAGTTCCAAACTTCCTCAGTCAGCAGAAATTTACACTGAGGCTGAGTGTGCCTGTGGTCAGACGGGTGGGCCATACAT
>NW_018147872.1:0-206 GCF_001952655.1 Monopterus albus | reverse complement strand
TCCTGACAGTCATCTGTGTAAACAATAGACTGCTAATTACAAATAAACAACAATCTTTCCCTGTATAGAATCACTATAATCAGTTCTGTCATTTTCAGTGGATAATATGGCAAGTTCAGTCTAGTCGGGGCCAGATGGTAATGGAGGTGAGCTTGGTTTGCTAGCCGGGGTAAATTCTTCTTTATCTAACATTAGCTCATATTTTC
>NW_018147871.1:0-206 GCF_001952655.1 Monopterus albus | reverse complement strand
AGCTTCTAACGTCTAACTGAAGCTGTGCTATCTTCACCCTCACCGCATCACACTGGACAGTGGCATCATCTAGCAAAGGTGCTGCATTGACCAGTTATGTATGATGGACAATCAGGTCGTGGATGCCCACTGGAAGAAGACTCTTCTGTTTAGCTTGTTAGCATGAGAATTCACTGCTCTTCACTGTCAAATGTGGGCCACAGTTA
>NW_018147870.1:0-206 GCF_001952655.1 Monopterus albus | reverse complement strand
TGGCCTACATGCTGCAATTGTCAGAGGTGGCTCTGGATGAGTTGGACCTGAACAAGTACAAGACATCAAAGGAGGGACGACTGAGACCTGTCCCAGTTATGAGGAACTGCAGAAAGGCAGGCATCATAAAGCAACACAAAGCTGAACCATTAGAGTAAAGACACACACTTTGCATATTCACACACACAATATAAGACAAACACTTG
>NW_018147869.1:0-206 GCF_001952655.1 Monopterus albus | reverse complement strand
ATCATCATCATCATCACACCTTCAGATACACTGAAAGCAGACAAGTATTGATCGAATCTACATAGCAAAGCAGCAGCACCAAACAGAAAGTCATCCCTGTTATCATGTGAGACAAACATAACAGTTTTGTTTAATCATACAAGTCAGTAAAGAAAGTAGAATAAAGGCAGAGTCAGCGATCACTGCAAAGAGGAAACTGGGACCTT
>NW_018147868.1:0-206 GCF_001952655.1 Monopterus albus | reverse complement strand
CAACAGCCCAGCGATCCTTGTTATGTGAGCTTGTCTTATCTTCAGTCATGTGCCACTTCTCAGAGAGTCTGTACACAGCTGATCGAGCACAATCCACAAGTCAGTCAGCAAAATAATTTGTTACCTATGAAGGAGATTTACATCAACATATAGTCTATTTCTGTTTCATAGCAGTGTTGTGTACACTCATTGGCCACTTTATTAGG
>NW_018147867.1:0-206 GCF_001952655.1 Monopterus albus | reverse complement strand
AAATCACCTTTGCATAACATCTCTCCATGTGTCTCAGTGCCACTTTTGGATTGACAGGATGACTACAAGATACACAGAAAATCTGCAGGTCTGTGTCCTCACTATCACCTTCATTCACCTGCAAACAGAACCAAGACATTTTATCCCAAAGTGTTAAACATTTGTTCTTGTTCTTCAGCTTGAAATAAATAGACATGCAGGCTCAC
>NW_018147866.1:0-206 GCF_001952655.1 Monopterus albus | reverse complement strand
GTATCTAGCAGCTGTGTGAATTTTCTGAATTGGACACATTAAATAAGCTGGTGGATTCCATACCCACACTGTTTGTCAACCTCTAATATACAGTGTTATCTGCTTCACCAGTGTAATGACGAAGCAGTAAACCCCAAATCCTCAATACTAAAGCTGCATTTGTGTTTTATTCAAAAGTTTCATTGTGAATTTTCTAGTTTATTTTT
>NW_018147865.1:0-206 GCF_001952655.1 Monopterus albus | reverse complement strand
CTGTGCATGCTCATGGCCATTTCTTTTAGCTTCTGGTTCCTTTCAGAAAAGTGTTGGTTCAGCTGCGTCACTCTGGACCCCGTTATCTTTCAAACACAAGTTTAAAAATCTAAACAGCATTATGTTGTTTGTCACACTTGAGGGCAGACTGCCTCTCTGGCCATGCCCTTGCTTTTAAGCACATCCTCTTGACCAACAGTAGGTGG
>NW_018147864.1:0-206 GCF_001952655.1 Monopterus albus | reverse complement strand
CTCAGCCCGGCCTCGTCCGGGACGCCCGCTACCGCCCTGCGCAGCAGAGAAAATGGGGTGGAGGGGAAAAGCCCCCTATGTGGAGTCAGAGGAGTGATCTGAAGCAGAGGAGCTGACCGGAGAGTACTGGAGCAGAGGAACGGCCAGGTCCAGGTACTCCTGGAGGACACAGAGTAACATAATGCACACCAGGAGTGAAACCAACA
>NW_018147863.1:0-206 GCF_001952655.1 Monopterus albus | reverse complement strand
CAGCTTTATTGAATAAAAACAATAAATAACAGGGCCTAGAACAATGCTGAAAATGTTGAACACAGGGCCTGAAAAACACACTATCACCCACACCAAGTACCCCTCAACATTTAGACAAAATCAAGGAAAAGAAAACCTGAAACACAACATGTCATCTCACCACACATTGAAATAATAGCTCTCTCTGAATTACTGGTGGCCAGTCC
>NW_018147862.1:0-206 GCF_001952655.1 Monopterus albus | reverse complement strand
CCAGAGTTTGATAAATGGGGTCAATCATTTTTCTTCCACACTTGACAGACACATATGTGACACACTAACAAAAATTTGTTAAAAGTCCTCTTCAGGAATTATTATGCTTTGTGTAAATCAGTGTATTAAGGTGCCACAGACAGGATTAATAGGTGTGAGGCTAAAAACCTGTCTGCAATAAAAACCGTAGCTCTTTGCTCATGAGC
>NW_018147861.1:0-206 GCF_001952655.1 Monopterus albus | reverse complement strand
AATAAGATGACTTCAAAGTCAAAATCTCCTCTTTTCTTGTGGTGCTACCATGTGGAAACACTGTACTGAAGCTGGCATGCTTTGTTTTGTGATGGCACCTGATATTAACAACCTTGCATACAGCTATTGTCATTTGGCAACTTAAACACAGTGGTTTAGGATTTCCACGAGGTGACAAAACAAAGGTGAGATCGTCTGCCCATTTT
>NW_018147860.1:0-206 GCF_001952655.1 Monopterus albus | reverse complement strand
AGGCAGGCTGTGCACACAAAACTGCAAAGAATAGCAGTGTTTAAGTATCGAAAAATTCTACAACGTAGTCGTAGTGACTAAAGTTGTCAGCTTTAAATAATTGAAAAGCAGAATTACTGTTTAGCCTACTGCTAAAAAATTCAACACTGCTATAGCTAAGTGCACAGAAATGATCAAAAATGACTGCACAGAGTACCTGGATGTAA
>NW_018147859.1:0-206 GCF_001952655.1 Monopterus albus | reverse complement strand
AAAATGCGCATGAAATAAATTGCTTAAACTTAATACTGGATACGTCTGCTTCCTGGTTGTAATGACTGCTCCGGTGTACTTTCAGGATGCGTACAATCTGCTTGGGGGGATCACTTGCTGGTGGACAGATGCTAAGTAGAGGGTATATTATGACCACGAGGAGAGTTTCTTTTCTATCTAGCCACTTCACGAGGTGGCAGTTTATC
>NW_018147858.1:0-206 GCF_001952655.1 Monopterus albus | reverse complement strand
AATCTTAATATTAACGGTAATATTAAGCTACGTTAGTTAAGCTAGCACAGACGTCTGTGTTCGCCAAATCACTTGTCCGAATGTGTTCCATGAACTAAAGTGTGTTATTTAATTTTGTAAACAACAGACAACACGAATTTTGACTTACCTTATTTTAGATACCCGGACTGTATAATTACATGTGTCTTGTAGTAATACACAATATT
>NW_018147857.1:0-206 GCF_001952655.1 Monopterus albus | reverse complement strand
AGCTGTTATTTTAATGTAAAAATGTTATTGTTGCTTTAAATTTGCTTGCAACTTTCTTGTACAATAACTTTGTTCACCATTGGATGTTTCTATTTGTACTACAGAGCAGGCAGGGTAAAGCCTGCTTAATGTCCCGGTCAACATTTGAGTTCTCACATACAGCTCTTCTGGGTAACGTAGATAATTTCAGGGTTTGAGTGCATGTC
>NW_018147856.1:0-206 GCF_001952655.1 Monopterus albus | reverse complement strand
CATTGTCAGGAGTGCATACAGACACGCAGGGGCCATACACACTTCTGAGTGACATTATTAGTTGATGACATTCACATAACTTGGATGAGCCAGTGATTTCACTTTTTCCACCTTGATTTTCAGTGATTTTTGAATACAGCCCTCCATGATTGATCATTGTGGTTTCCATTGTCTGTTGTTACAATGTACATTAGTAAAGGCTTTCA
>NW_018147855.1:0-206 GCF_001952655.1 Monopterus albus | reverse complement strand
AAAGTCAGCTGAGCTGTAGTTTCCTCCAGTTTAGGCTAAACATTAAAACCACTTCCTGAACATTGTGTCTGAAATCAAATGTTCTTCCTTATACTTTAGTGCTGATTGTCTTGTGATGATCACGTCTTTGCAGTCCTACTGTAGCAGATGCTCACATTGATAGTTTAATGGTGTCATTGTCTGATTAGGAGTTTACATCAGGTACT
>NW_018147854.1:0-206 GCF_001952655.1 Monopterus albus | reverse complement strand
ATGTCACAATTTTTTCTGCTTCCCCAACATGTTGGGGCGATGCTGGCCAATAGGAGCAGAGATTGCTCTTCTGGTCACAACAGTTTTGGCATATAGGACTGAATCATATTCATAAAATATCACATTGATACATCTAACATTAAAATACTGACTTTCACAGTCACCCTTGTGAGGTAGTTACTTTATCAGGGCTAGCTAGCTAGCTA
>NW_018147853.1:0-206 GCF_001952655.1 Monopterus albus | reverse complement strand
CTTGCTGTGAGGCAACAGCCCTAACCAGTGCATTGTTTTGTGTGGGTCATGGAGTCCTACATCTTTGGGATGAGCACAACGTTTTCAACTCATACAAATATCACAGCTACTTAAAGGGAATTTGTGCATTTTTGTACCCACTCTCTTCCACAAGGACGTGTAATATATTATTAATCTGATTAATAGAAGGAAAGAAATACCACAGC
>NW_018147852.1:0-206 GCF_001952655.1 Monopterus albus | reverse complement strand
GGAGTAGCTGCAGCATGACAGGAACAAGTGCATAGTGTAGTGTGGAATAGTGTAGTGTGGAATAATGACCCAGCATCAGACTGAGGGAAGGGAGGAGTGTATATACATACATACATATATTTGATGTGCCTAGTCTTGCAGTCTCTAGTGAGACTGGGTCATGCCAACTGGTGGTACTTTGTAGCTGGTGCTTTGCTCCTCTGGTG
>NW_018147851.1:0-206 GCF_001952655.1 Monopterus albus | reverse complement strand
TGGCAAATAAAAATCTTGACTTGATCAAATTATATGTCAGCTCCTTCACTGGTTCAAAGTTGTTCTGCCATATTACAAAACATCCATTGATCCATTGTCTATACCTTTGTGTTTGTGTTATCAGGCAATATACTCACCATAGTTAGTCTTCACCCTGTTTATTCCTGTTACCAGTCTGTGTATCAGTCACCTGCCTATGTGTATTT
>NW_018147850.1:0-206 GCF_001952655.1 Monopterus albus | reverse complement strand
ATGCTTGTAGAGGGCAGGATGGTGGAAGAGCCTGAGACAAAAGGAGATGTGGTCCAAAATAAAAACTGTCAACATCCATTTAGCCAGTCATACATTTTTAACAATAATAGGACTAAAAGCTTAAATGCCCATAACACCATAGGATGCTTAGCATGTTCTCTGTCTTAGCACATGCTTGTTGACATGCTGAACTAGTCACACCAGAA
>NW_018147849.1:0-206 GCF_001952655.1 Monopterus albus | reverse complement strand
GTAACAACCCACAGTGTCTGTCCACTGGGATAATGCTTCAGTTATACACAATATTCACTGTATGAATACATTTATATTAAAGACTGACCAAGACTGGATTTTAGACCAGTCCATTTCCAATATTGATATTTGGGAATTTACAAAAATAGTATTTAGGCCTATGGTGTAGCTTATACCACATAGCATTGATAGACAATCTTCATATG
>NW_018147848.1:0-206 GCF_001952655.1 Monopterus albus | reverse complement strand
TAATGATCTAAAACATATTTATCCTCATCTCATCCTCTTAGTTAAATGGGCAGGTAAGAACATTGATTTGTTTGACAAACCTCCTGGTACTGAGACTATATGGCTGCATTTACATAAACTAATTGGCATTTTCAGTGTCTGTAGGTACTGAAAGTCAAATGTTGTCTGAGTCTGAATCTGACCTGGAGAATCCCACAGACTAACCT
>NW_018147847.1:0-206 GCF_001952655.1 Monopterus albus | reverse complement strand
CAGCTCAGGGTTTTAAATTTGCAGGTAGTTTCTTAGCAGTTAAACCAAAAGTCAGCATGTATGAGGTAAAAGCAGTGCAGGTCTTTAGACGAGCACACAGCTACTGTCCAGTTAGTATACTGTGTATGGTTGCTCCTTTAAAGTATTGATTAGATCAATATTATTACTAGAATCTGATTTACAAACTGCAGTGGAGCACTGCTCTT
>NW_018147846.1:0-206 GCF_001952655.1 Monopterus albus | reverse complement strand
TGACACTGATCCAACTCTGTGCTGCTCTTGTGAAATACTGAGCTGAGTCATGCAGAAAGAATGAGAATGCGGGAAACAGCCCAGTCCGTTCATTACAGCTACATGTGGATGTGCTGTCTACGGGAAGCTGTAAGGACCATTTCTAATGTAAATGTCACCTGTGTTTCTGACACTGCTGTGCAGTGTTTTGGTATCTGATGAGACTT
>NW_018147845.1:0-206 GCF_001952655.1 Monopterus albus | reverse complement strand
CTTTCACTAACTTGAGTGACTGTTTATTCAGGTTTGAGCTGTGAACACCCACCTAAAGGTGGAGGGGTTATCGTAAAAGGTTTACCAGACCACGAAGGTGATCCTATACTTCCTGACCATTTCCTCGACTTCATCTGTGATGATCCCAGGAAACATCTCAGTGGCAGTTCAAGACTGAGATGTGGTAAAGATGGACAGTGGGATAA
>NW_018147844.1:0-206 GCF_001952655.1 Monopterus albus | reverse complement strand
GGTGGAGCTGCGGGACCAGGAACACACAGATGAGTCGAGCTGGCGAGGGAGTGGTTGGTGTGGCTGGAGCAAAGGGACACACAGGAGTTAATGCAGGGCAGGAGACATGCCAGCATCGCTGAGGATTCAGGAGCTCACAGGTAAGGAGACAAAGCCAGGAGAGTTGACTGCGTCACGGGCAGATCAGGAACAAGCAGCTGGTAATG
>NW_018147843.1:0-206 GCF_001952655.1 Monopterus albus | reverse complement strand
AAAGATGAAGGATAACTTCTCAATTAACTGAGGCTACAAAAAGAAGTACCATACATAGAGTGGGAGGTAAAACTGGTGACAACTGTATGGTAAATAATTAATTGTGTCCATAAAGCATGGATGTGGAAGAAAAAGGACAGGAGAGGATAGGAAGTCAGGGCTGGGGGGAGGAAGGAATCAGGTCACTGAAACCAAAATAAATCCAC
>NW_018147842.1:0-206 GCF_001952655.1 Monopterus albus | reverse complement strand
CTTTATTCCTCACTCCTCTGATCAGTCAATTATGTTTTAGCTTTACTGTGTGAACCTGATTGTTTCTTTGTGAGTCATGATAAACTACAAACATTTCTAGTGCTAAAATTAATAAAATAATTAAAAATGTCCTGTCAGTTATTTTAAATGCATAAGCAGCTCTGCCATGGTCAGTGCACCTGACTTCACCTGCTGTCAATAATGCC
>NW_018147841.1:0-206 GCF_001952655.1 Monopterus albus | reverse complement strand
AAAAAATACTGAATTCAGCCTTTTCTTTAGTGAATTATACTATCTATGAACACATATTGTGTAGTCATTATTCTTCAGTTACAGAGATCTTGAGACATGCGTATGATCAGTTGTTTGGCAAGATAACATATAACGACTCCATGCTCATGCCTGGGGTGAAGACGCTTAGCTGGAGGAACAAGATAACAACTCAGCAATATACTATG
>NW_018147840.1:0-206 GCF_001952655.1 Monopterus albus | reverse complement strand
TTGTAGCAAAAGGCAGTTCAACACAGACACATACATTCATAGTTGTGTTTCCATTCTTTAACAGGACTTTACATTGACATTTACATACATTCACTTCCTGTAGACCTATTCACTCTTAATCAAAAGCACTACTTGCTTACCTTTACCACCTTAACCTAAACCTAACTTTCAAGCATCTGGTCCCCACAGTGTCAGTAATGCCACAC
>NW_018147839.1:0-206 GCF_001952655.1 Monopterus albus | reverse complement strand
TACAAATAAAGTTGAATTGAACTGAATAATTATTATAATATTGTGCGATAGTACTGCCCTTTGAGAGCCCCTGTAACCCATTAATTCTGATCCCATAAGTGTGAAGCTCATACTTTAAAGAGCTCAATTATACTATTAATTTGAGCTGGATCAACACATACAATGCTTCTGGCCCTGACGGTATTCCTGGACGTGTGCTCAGGGCA
>NW_018147838.1:0-206 GCF_001952655.1 Monopterus albus | reverse complement strand
AGGTTGAAGTGCACGATACTTCAGGTGGGTAAAGACTAGTTTTACTGTAGTTATTAATAGAACTGAATGATGTTTGTTGCTTATAACAGTCGGTTTGCTGTTTCAGTGACTGAAGGTGAGGTGTCCTTTAAGCTGAAAGTGACTCCAGAGATGGCACCAGATGTGCAGATTGTTGCTTACGCCGTCCTCCCCAGTGAGACAGTGAT
>NW_018147837.1:0-206 GCF_001952655.1 Monopterus albus | reverse complement strand
TATCCTCTAGTATTTAGTCGGTTTTTTCTTTGTTTTCAACATAAACCTGAAGGACTTTTATTGCAAACAGGTGAAATCATCCTTGTACACTGGATGTTTAAGCCTGGATGAAAGATGTTGTTTGTACCTTTGTTATATTTTTTGCTGTTGATCAGTCCGATAGAAAATGTGGCAATTATAAGAAATAAAAATATACCTACTCTCTG
>NW_018147836.1:0-206 GCF_001952655.1 Monopterus albus | reverse complement strand
TCCTTAACTGATCTGAGAGCTTTCCCCATCAAACAGCTGTATGATGCCTTCCCTGGTGTGCTGAAGTACCTGCCAGGACCTCACCAGACTATTCAATCAAACTACAAGGAGATCTTGACTTTCCTGAATAAGGAAATCAAGAAGCACCAGGAGGAGGTGAACCCTGATGACCCCCGTGATTATATTGATGTATACCTGGCAGAGAT
>NW_018147835.1:0-206 GCF_001952655.1 Monopterus albus | reverse complement strand
TGGCAGCGTTTCAGTTTTCCTGTTTCAGAAGATGACATGGGTGGAAAGGACATGGGTGGAAAGGAAACTGACAAGGTGCACAGCTTGCAAAAACCATCGGAAAAAGGCAATACTAGCTTGATTTATGACTGAGTCAGTCCTGGAGACATCACACAGAAACAGTTGGGCCACGGCTGTGTGCTACACTTTAACGGAGATCAGCAAAC
>NW_018147834.1:0-206 GCF_001952655.1 Monopterus albus | reverse complement strand
GGTTTTGGTCAAAACGGTGCTGTGAACCATTCATGGCTGCTTTTCTTCTGCCTGGGCAATGGAAAAATACTGGAATAAGATCCCATTTCTCCATGCTTATGTTTGGACAAGTGTGCATTATGGGGTGCGTTGGCAGATTGAGAATGAGGCTGTAGCTTCTCCCCCCGTTGATTCTGTCCAGCTGAGCTGCTTCCTGTGGACGGTGA
>NW_018147833.1:0-206 GCF_001952655.1 Monopterus albus | reverse complement strand
CTGTATTTTGGAAACAAACCACTCAAATCAACATTTCTAGCTTTCTATCTACCTTGCTGTATATATCTTCACGGTGTTTTTCTCTTGTTTTACTCCTCAGTCTACTGCATTGCCACTCGTGCTTCCATCATCCTATATCAGGCTTTTCTGGCATCATCGCTGCTCTTGAGAGATTCAACCGCTCATTCGCTGCAGGGGTCATGTTT
>NW_018147832.1:0-206 GCF_001952655.1 Monopterus albus | reverse complement strand
GCTGCAAAGGGAAGTGGCATGCACAGACTCTCCAAGCAAGCAGGAGCAAAACTTGAATGTTTTTAAGATACTGTGCTATCGAAACTTTGATTTGCAAAGGGTATGTAAAGCAGGAAACAACTTCTTTCACATTAGCTCATTAGACGGACATTTGCACTTAGTTTTCTAAGATATCTCAAGCTGTTCATCATCTGTTTTATAAATGG
>NW_018147831.1:0-206 GCF_001952655.1 Monopterus albus | reverse complement strand
ATTACAGCCCCACCACCCAATATCTAACAGTGTGTCGATTTCCTGCTGCTTACTATCAAATGTGTAGTAAATGTAATGTGAACTTACTTGAGAATCTCCAGTCTACAGTGGAGGCTTCGAAGGCCTTCGGCAAGTTGCTTCACACCCGACTCAAGCAGGTCATTATGACTGAGGTCCAGCTCCGTGAGATTAGAGGAGGGTGAGCT
>NW_018147830.1:0-206 GCF_001952655.1 Monopterus albus | reverse complement strand
AAGAGGTTTGCCAAAGTTTAGGTACCACCTATTTGGAATTATTACAGAACAGGGGATGATTTGGCCAGAGCTCAATGTGAAGCGACCACCTTGCTGCACATTTTACTGAAACTCCCATGACAGACACTTGAAACAGTAGCTTCTAACAGTATGTAACAATACACAGGTTTTACTGTCATATGGAGTCACCCTTCTTGCTGTTGGCT
>NW_018147829.1:0-206 GCF_001952655.1 Monopterus albus | reverse complement strand
TTTGCTTGATTAAAAATTTTTATTGTTGATTTAAATTTGTGTCAGTTAATTTCCTGTTGATCACCTGATTGATGAACTGACTCATGGTCTCAGCACCATGTCCATCTTAGAAGGAGCGTGTTGAAGATGTACACGGTGACTGTGAAGTAGTTTATTTTACACATGTTGAGCCAGTTTTAAATCTGTGAACTAGTTGTGACACATTT
>NW_018147828.1:0-206 GCF_001952655.1 Monopterus albus | reverse complement strand
TTTGATACTGTTTATACTACTAAAACTTTGCAGCATCATCTGGAAAAAAAGGGGCTGAGCCAGTGTCAGCATCTGGTTCTCTTTTCAGGAAATGCTTCGTCTCTAAAAACATTTCCTAGGAAGCTGACCATGGCTGTGATCATATCAACTCTGGCTGCTGTCAATAGCTATGGGACTAAATCTACAGACCCAGGGTAAGACTGAGC
>NW_018147827.1:0-206 GCF_001952655.1 Monopterus albus | reverse complement strand
ATATGTTTACTATACTATGATACTATTAGAGTCTTATGTTATTATACTGTTGATGTAAGAAAACCACAGTTTGTATAACTGGAGTAGAGAGTGTCGATGAATTGCTACATGTTTATAAAGAACATGGAAACAGAATAGTATCATTATATGTCATATATATCCTATATATAGTGTATATATCATATACACACACACATATATATATA
>NW_018147826.1:0-206 GCF_001952655.1 Monopterus albus | reverse complement strand
ATATAAGAAAATGCATGCTGATACTACAAGAGGATTTACTATATATTATTTTTAGTTAATGGAATGTAGAAAGTGAACATACCTGACCCCTGGGATTTATGTTCATGACCTCCTGAGACTTGTGCTCACCCTTCTGAAAAGAGAGCATTCTGCTGTTGTAGTCCTGTAGATTCTTCTCCTCTAGAACAATCATCACCCTCCAGCAG
>NW_018147825.1:0-206 GCF_001952655.1 Monopterus albus | reverse complement strand
TGATGCAATGTTGTACGGGAGCCAGCAGCACACAAAAACAATTACCACTACCAGTACTAAACGGATGGCTTGTTTCTTGGATGACTGGCTGGTCAGAAGCTTCCACATGATCTGTGAGTAGCAGAAACTCATGATGATAACTGGAATAAACAGACCCACAATGTTCATTTTAAAAAGGCTAAAGACCCTCCAGAAGTGAGAGTTGG
>NW_018147824.1:0-206 GCF_001952655.1 Monopterus albus | reverse complement strand
AGGCTCAACACCAATCACCCCCTGTCGGCCTTCATCCAACCAGTGTAAAGCATTGTTCCAAAATGGAGCCAGTGCCTGTGATAAAGGCAGTTATTGCAGGAAAAGAAGTAGTTCATTAAGCATGTAAAACAACTGGCAGATCAGTATCCATATCATTATTTAACATACTCTGGACAGCAAACTGCTGATGGACAGAAATTAATATA
>NW_018147823.1:0-206 GCF_001952655.1 Monopterus albus | reverse complement strand
AGGACAACAGCCCTGAGGTGAAATGCTGGCCACAGGATGAGGACCGGGAGAAAGTGGTGCATCTGGAGATAATAGGACAGACACTGCTGGATGAGGCTGGAGTCATGGAGCAGCGTCAGGGTCGCCGAGCCGGAACTCCCCCTGCACCACTCCTGTGGGATTGGGGCAGTGCCTGCTGGAACACACCGCAGGTATAATGAGGGCAC
>NW_018147822.1:0-206 GCF_001952655.1 Monopterus albus | reverse complement strand
GGAAAATCCTTCTGATATTATATAATATAGTGTAAATGTTTTTGACCCCCTACTGTTTATTACTGCCCTCCTTTCTGGCACATTAATTATGTTGTGCAGACATGTGGTGGTAGGAACCTGCTGTGGGTGGGAGTGATCCTTCAGCGGGGCAGCATCATCCTGCTGTTGTTCTGTCTGCTCTGCTGGGGTCTGCTCATTAATTCTCA
>NW_018147821.1:0-206 GCF_001952655.1 Monopterus albus | reverse complement strand
CATCCTAACACTGGATATATAAAACTACTGCTGTCTAAGATCAGCTCTCCTTGGAGCAACAGCTCAGATTCTGAGTTATTCTACAAAAAACATACATTTCTGTACAATAGATTATTTTTGTTTCAGTAGAAGTGGTTTGGGATACAGTTTGGTTTAAATTAAAATATGAGTTAAAGTGACTCACTAACTTATGAAAATCAGTCTGC
>NW_018147820.1:0-206 GCF_001952655.1 Monopterus albus | reverse complement strand
ATAACAATGCATTTATTATTTATGACATGACAGAGGCATTTAAAGGTCAGTGTGTTTCAAAGAAATCTAATAAACACAGTCAAATGCCTGCAGGGCAACAGGAGGGAAAGGAAGAGGGACACTTTGTCCCTGACTACATCCCTGCCCTCTCCTCTCCTCTTGGACCTGTGTTGAGTACATTTGTGACATGTCAAATCAGGACATCT
>NW_018147819.1:0-206 GCF_001952655.1 Monopterus albus | reverse complement strand
GACTGACTGACCATTTGGCTGAGTGGCTGACTGATTCTCTTCACTGACACTATTGGCAGGACTATGAATTCAAATGACTGCAGCCTAAATAGTTAGATCGCACTGTTGTGCTTCATTTCTGCTGCAACTTGGTGCAACTCAAATTAACCAGAGTTGTTTTTCACTCTTTAATTTGGAGCCTGATTATGCAGAAGTAGAAAAAAAAA
>NW_018147818.1:0-206 GCF_001952655.1 Monopterus albus | reverse complement strand
TACTTTGCTTTTAAGAAATATCTCATAATAAAATAAATACAAAGAACTAAATTCCACATGTGAGAGAAGATGCTAAAAAATCTAAATCTTCTTTGTGAAACAATAAGAATATCTGAGTTATATTTTAGCTCCCAGGAACATTTTCTGTGGGAACAAAAATATTTTGCAAAATTACTTTTAATAAGATGAATTTTGTGTTACATATA
>NW_018147817.1:0-206 GCF_001952655.1 Monopterus albus | reverse complement strand
GTTCAAGGAAAAATCCTCCATCTAACTGATTTTTTTTAATATCACCTATTTAATGTGTATTTCTGGTCCCATGATACATAGTGTGAGGTCATGTTGAGACACCAGCAATGTGCAGATGCACCAAGATTCACAATTCACAAAACAACTCATTTAATGTAATAACCATTAATTGGACGCAATCGATTCAAAGTGAGAGGGTGAATTTT
>NW_018147816.1:0-206 GCF_001952655.1 Monopterus albus | reverse complement strand
CGTACCTTCTGCCAGACTCCATTGTTAAACCGACCCCGATATTGTGTGCGTTTACTACAGTTCAGCTGATATAATGTACTTTTCCAGTAATGCCGACGTTTTCTGTAGCGGCCCTGATCCTAAACATGTTCATGAAGTTATAATCCACATGATATTTCAGAGTTTGTAAAGGCAAACGTGTTGTCAAGCGGCGTTTCAGCACCACG
>NW_018147815.1:0-206 GCF_001952655.1 Monopterus albus | reverse complement strand
ATGGTGGTGGTGGGGTGGGGGTACCTGATGGAAAGGACTTTGAGGGGGCTGATGTGCTCAGATGGGATGGAATTGTAGTGTTTCCAAATGCCTCAAAGTTGGCAAAGTTGGTATTTGAATTACCCTGAGGTGCTGCAGCCACACACAAGGGAAAATTAACACAGACAAACAATGGCTGGGCAATGCATGGGATGATGACAAACAAA
>NW_018147814.1:0-206 GCF_001952655.1 Monopterus albus | reverse complement strand
TATGTGTGTTAATGAAAGTTTGGAAACCTTCTCCCTTCTCCCATTGGGTTTAATGTGATGGTAGGAAGGCTTTCTGTTTTATACTCAGTATGAATTTCAGTTCTTTTTGTCACTCACCTTGCTCATTCTCTGTCAAGATGACAGGCCTCATCAGCTCCCCAACCGGTCGCTGGATCAACACAAAGAATTTCCTGGTGTTAGTGCTA
>NW_018147813.1:0-206 GCF_001952655.1 Monopterus albus | reverse complement strand
TCAGCTTTATCATTGCTTTGTCTTACAGGGTGTTCAGATCTTTTAAACTGTGTTATTCCAATTTAATACACAAATGTTTTTCCTGGTCAGAAAGTTCTGATTGCTTTAGCTCTGATGTCTTATTGAGTTAACACCACCGTCAGGTCTGAGTAGCTGCACTGGAAATATGTTTAATGAAACATGTTGACAGCTAAAAGTGAAGAACC
>NW_018147812.1:0-206 GCF_001952655.1 Monopterus albus | reverse complement strand
CAGAGGCAGAGTTTATGATCACTGCTGAACATCAGACTGCAGATGAAGTGTAATCTCTCAAGCACCTGAGATGGACCCTCGGCAGTACTGAGCAAGAAAATCACTGCTGCAGTAGCAAGATTGGTTTTATACACTGTATCATTTATTTTACTGCGCATTATGCATTAGCTCAAAGGTTAAATAAGGAGAACACAATTGGAGCTGAG
>NW_018147811.1:0-206 GCF_001952655.1 Monopterus albus | reverse complement strand
CGGGAGCATTGTATCAGGGGGCCTGAGGTAAATCTGTTTTTTATTTGAGCCTCCATCTTCCTTTTACATGTGCTGCAGACTCAGCCCCTGGTTCTCTGTTAGTTTGTGGCATCTGATTTCCCTAGCACCCAAAAATCCCCCTCCTCCTCGGAGTCCTGCCTCAGTGAGATGAAACATGTTGCCCTGGTTTAGTGTGACGTCCACTT
>NW_018147810.1:0-206 GCF_001952655.1 Monopterus albus | reverse complement strand
CAGTTTCAAACCCATGCACAAACCCACACAAGCAACCACATCATGCACTTTACTGCTCCTTTCCTACCTGGCTTACTGTGGGTGATAGAATCTCTCAGGTAGCTCAGCAGAACATTTGCGATTTCTTGTCGCCAGTTCAGTTGAATTTCAGGGAAAACACTGGCCATGCCACTTACACTGCAAAAGGTGGCAAAACACATTCTTAC
>NW_018147809.1:0-206 GCF_001952655.1 Monopterus albus | reverse complement strand
CTGGCCGCCTTGTAAAAGGGATTCAATAGAAATGTGAATTTGCCCTTAAGGGATCAAACTACCTGTCTAGCAGAACAAACCTCTATCTTCTCTTGTAGCTGAAGCAGACTCCAGCAGAAGACAACCCAATCTTTTTTCCTACTGATTCTGTGTACGACTGGTTGATGGCCAAGATTTTTGTGAGAAGTGCAGATTTCACTATGCAT
>NW_018147808.1:0-206 GCF_001952655.1 Monopterus albus | reverse complement strand
GCCCTGAATGTCCCGAACTGCCCACAGGAGGTAAGATTAACCAATATCACACATCACATTTACTTTATGCTTTTCTTGCAGAAAGTAAATTCTTCTTCTTCATTTTCAGACAAAAACAAGATTATGTGTGTATTGTTTGGGTGTGTCTATTTCATGCTTCTTCTGTTCATCTCTGTTCATAGGTTGACAATGTGTCCAGAATGCTG
>NW_018147807.1:0-206 GCF_001952655.1 Monopterus albus | reverse complement strand
GTCAGTCAGCTTTCTGTCCTGTCTGAGCCACAGGAACCTCAGCTGTCAGTCATACCAGCAAATGTAAGTAACTGCCACAGATTGTATCAGATTTATAATGATATAATCCAGTGGGTCTTTAAAAGCTAATGTAATAACCAGCTAATGTTAGCATTAAAGCATCAATGTACAGCTGAGCCTTCATAGTGATGCTGATAAACTTCAAG
>NW_018147806.1:0-206 GCF_001952655.1 Monopterus albus | reverse complement strand
TGGAGGAGGACCCATTTTCCCAAGAGGAGTGTCAACGAGTGGATAAGTTTAGATTGCACCTGTTATCGTCAGTTAAAGGTGTGGATGCTGAACCCATTATCTCAGAAACAGTCAAAGCAACATGCCAGAGACATATGGTCTTACCCTTTGGGTTAGTAGAGTCGCTTGCAATGTCATCACACTGGCCGTCCCGGCTGATTTTGACA
>NW_018147805.1:0-206 GCF_001952655.1 Monopterus albus | reverse complement strand
AACCAGGCTGGAGGTTGGAAGTAAGTTTCTGGTCAAATCTTAAATATTGTAGCATTAATTAAGTTTGTAATTTCAGGGTGTGAATATTTGTAGGTCGACTTAATTTCCAGTTAATTTAAATATAATCTTAGTTTTATCGTTAATTCATCCATTTTTCCTTGAAGCTTAACTCAGAGCAGCTGTACTGAACTTTTTGAATAATTTTT
>NW_018147804.1:0-206 GCF_001952655.1 Monopterus albus | reverse complement strand
TGCTATGTTGTTTGTCCAGAAGGAGAGAGGAGACAAGTGAGCATAATCACCGCAAACCTGAAATTATCCCAAACACTTCCCAGCAGTGGATGTGTGTCCCAGCTGCACTGACAGGCAGCTGTGTTATTACAGGACGTTACTGTTAATGCCAGCAGTTGTCTGTGATGAAGGCGTCACCACAGCAGCTGCAGCAAAGTCACAGCTCT
>NW_018147803.1:0-206 GCF_001952655.1 Monopterus albus | reverse complement strand
CTGGGTCAGCCCCCTCCAGGCTGCTGTTTGTTGTGTGGTGGTATTCTGGTCCTTCATGCACCAGTCACGCCTGCACTTCCTCCTTCTGCAGCGCATCTCATACGAGCCATTGTCGGCTCCTGTGGTCTCGGTGGACACACCCCAGGAAAGACCTGGAGGCACCAATGAGCCTCTGGCTGGCCCTGGTGGCATAGATGACCCTCCCC
>NW_018147802.1:0-206 GCF_001952655.1 Monopterus albus | reverse complement strand
TGCCTTAGTGAGGGGGTTAAAAAATCAAGAAACTCATGTGACAAAGATGTGGAGTCCTTCTTAAAACCTGTAATTATTTAAATAAATAATGAGATCCAAATATATCATTTTGTGTTTCATATTATTGAAACTTTTACTTTTTATTTTTCTTGTTACAGTACGAGGATGGTCGTGGTTTTCACAAGATATTGACTTGTGTAGTTAAG
>NW_018147801.1:0-206 GCF_001952655.1 Monopterus albus | reverse complement strand
ACAATATGTATCCAAGATTCTTTTGTGTGCTTTTCACAGATCCTCTCTGCAGACTTTAACAGAAAAACACCCACACTGTGGACAGTTTGTTCTGAGTGACAGTTTGTGTTGAGATTTTTTTATGATATACATTTGACTGTTATATAGATATATTTGTGACAGTTACAGCACTTCTCTTCCTCTCTCTCTTTCTCTCTCTCTGTGTG
>NW_018147800.1:0-206 GCF_001952655.1 Monopterus albus | reverse complement strand
CCAAGTGTCCTTTCTACATCAGCTGCAGTGGAACATGCCTAAGACAGATACAATGATGAGGATGTGATAAAAACACAATACACTAAAAATGCCATTTGTGTATTTGCTTTTTAGATTGGGAAAGAGCACAGAGTCTATTTTGATTATCAGGACAATCATTGCATAGTAGAAAATAATAAAGGAACTTACATTTGCAAAAAGAATCA
>NW_018147799.1:0-206 GCF_001952655.1 Monopterus albus | reverse complement strand
AGGAATGTAATCAGCGGAATTTTATTTTAAGTAAATGGGACAATTTTTAATTTTTGTTGCAGAAACAAAGTTAAAAGTAAAGACAACACACTGTCTTAATTAAGGTAAATGTAGTATAGATTTTAGGTAAACGTAGCCTGTTATTACTGCTGTGAGAATCAGAACTGATTTAAACAATGCTGCATTAGGTCCCAGACTGATGTGTC
>NW_018147798.1:0-206 GCF_001952655.1 Monopterus albus | reverse complement strand
AGTGACTAACTTCCACAAACTGTTTCACAACAGCCATCCAAAGGTCTTCCAGCACTGCCTTGCCAAAGTCCTCCAGGTTTTTCAGATATGGTTTCCCTTCCACAACACCTCCCCACTCACACGGATAACTAAGACAGAAAGAATGGCATCCATGCACAGTTAAGGTAGAAGAATTAATATTTTACTGTAGCATTTAGATGTTTTTG
>NW_018147797.1:0-207 GCF_001952655.1 Monopterus albus | reverse complement strand
GAAGGGAAAGTGTGGAGAAAGATGTCTTTGCAGGGACCTCTATGGAGACGGGTGCGTCACTGCCAGCTATCCGGTGCACAATACAATTGCAAAGTAATTGGAGAATCTGTTTTGTGGCTTTGAGTTACAAAATATTAGATCTTTTTTAAATTCATAGTTTGGCTGCTTGACAGACAAATTGGTTATTGTGAAATGCAGAAGAATGCA
>NW_018147796.1:0-207 GCF_001952655.1 Monopterus albus | reverse complement strand
CGTGTATAAAACAGAAACTACTGTGAATTTCAGTAAAATAAATAACAGGAGCTGACTTAACTTACTCCCTTGTTTCTGTGTTTCAGTTACTAACTAAACTAAACTCAGACACTCTAACGTGACCGGCAATGACGTCATCAGTTCCAGCCCGCTCATCAAAGGACAGATAGCAACCGTTGTTAGGCGCCTGTTTTGATTTAAATTACC